>NC_079458.1:18116612-18389112 GCF_903798145.1 Danio aesculapii
ACACATTCCTGACACATAATGAATCCTCTAATCACTAATGAAAATCTTATGTATTTTAGCACACACATTTTAGACTTTCATCAGCGTTTATGCACATTTAGTTGCGTTCTAGACATGACGGACATTGTTTCCGTTTATATGTTTGCAGTTTATTGTTAGAAGCATGCAGTTTACTAGTAATATGAGGTGTTAACTTTGCCACTTTTCATTTATTGTTTGTTTGTTTTTTTAGGTCATGAGTTTTTTTTATCGGGCCATGTTGTCCTTGGGCCTTGTGGTGCTGGCACTATGGCCTGTTGTTTCTGGCTTCTATACAAAAGCCAAGGTAAGGTGACCTGATCAGACCTTTTGTGATAGGATGGGGTTCATGCATTTACTATAAAGTGTCCTTTTTCTGAGCAAAACAAAAAAGGCTCACATTCAAATCTGCCATGATTTACAGAAAACATGCACACACATTTTATTTAGTGTAACTGTATTTTAAAATCAGGCATATTCATAACAAAAATCACTTGACATGTTAATGGCTTTATATACGGTTAAAGATAACAGATGGATGTACTATGAACATTATATACAGATTGTATTAACTATAAACAGAGATTTACAATAGATGAATATATGTACAAGTTGCTATCAATAATCAGAGGTATGCAGATATACAGTTATGTCCATTGCATGTGTGCCTCCCACTTGTTAAGGGTCCAAAAGTAATTGGACAGAATAATCTTAAATCAAACTTTCACTTTTTAGTACTTGCTTGCAAATCCTTCGCAGTCAATTAAAGCCTGAAGTCTGGAACACAGACATCACCAGGCGCTGGGTTTCATTCTTGGTGGTGCTCTGCCAGGCCTCTAACAGCAACTGTCTTCAGTTCCTACTTGTTCTTGGGGCATTTTCCCTTCAGCAAGTGAAATACATGCCCAATTGGTTTCAGGTCAGGTGATTGACTTGGCCATTGCATAACATTTCACTTCTTTCCCTTCAAAAACTATTTGGTTGCTTTTGCAGTATGCTTCGGGCCATTCTTCATCTGCACTGTGAAGTGTCGTCCAATGAGTTCTGAAGCATTTGGCTTAATATGCTATCTCTCTGATGGGTTTGTTTGGTTTTTTTCAGCCTAATGATGGCTTGCTTGACTGATAGTAACAGCTCTTTAGATCTCATCTTAAAAGTTGACAGCAACAGATTCCAAATTCAAATAACACACTTGAACTCTGGACCTTTTCTGCTCATTGTAATTGGGACAATGATGGAATAACACACACCTGGCCATGGAACAGCTTAGAAACCATTTGTCTAATTACTTTTGGACCCTTAACAAGTGGGAGGCACATATGCAAACTGCTGTAATTCCTACACCGTTCATCTGATTTGGATGTAAATACCCTCAAATTAAAGCTGACAGTCTGCAGTTAAAGCACATCTTGTTTGTTTAATTTCAAATCCATTGTGTTGGTGTATAGAGCTAAAAATGTTAGAATTGTGTACATGTCCCTATATTTATGGACCTAACTGTTTATGAACATAATTGCAAATGGATATGTGATCATACGTTTAATAGTAATAACAACAACAACAACAATAATAATAAATATACATACAATAATAATTTTTTTAAATAAAAATATTAATAATTCATTGATTAACTACATTTATTATGTAACAAAATAGCTTCAGGTACAAAAGTAAATTTATAACGATTTTTGGAACGTCTTATTGTTCTTAGATGTCACTCAAGGGGCATCCACTCAAAATATTTGTTTAAGGGGTGTGTGCCATCTCCTATTATTTTATGTGCCATCCTCAACACCTGCTGTTCGTAATAGGATGCAATAATTCGCAGGGGAACTCCCCAAATCTTTGAACACAAATTAACAATGCCTTGAAGGTGATTCTTGTTTTATAGACATTGAGGAAAACCTGCAAATAAAGGTAAAGGACAAAATACTTTCAACAAATGAATAAAAAAAAAATCTCAACATTATGTGAGTCTTTGATGAGCCTTATTAATTATTATATGTGTGTTTTTGACGGAGAGAAATGCTGTTTAATGGAGGGAAGATTTAATCCACATATTTTTTAACTTAATAATCTTAATAGCTAGTTTCTAATTACTATCGGGATAGATGCACAAAGACTTTTAATTTCATCAGCCAGCCCTAGGGCTTCTTTCTAATTGTCATCCCATAATAAATCGCCGTGTATAAAATCTAATTTCTTTAAAAAAAAAAGCGATCTTCACTGGCTGGCTGAGATACGATATAATGTGGATATCAGACCAAACAAAAAGCAGTGCATTAAATAATTTTTTTCTGCGCCATGTCTTTAAAATATGGGAATAAATTTGACCATATTTTCAATGGAATTTCTGCCATAGCCTGCTGCTAATGACGGCGCCTGCGTTTAAACGGTTTTTCATCTCTTTTTATGCTTTAGGCAAGGCAACTTTATTTATGTAGATCATTTAATACACAATGGTAATTCAAAGTGCTTTACATAAACGAGAATAAAAGATACAAGAAAATAAAAGTGATTTAATGAATTAAAAATGATTAAAACAGAATAAAAACAGTTTAAAATGTGTTAAACAGGTTATAAAAGAATGGAAAAAGAAAAGAAAGACACAATAGTGCAATCTGTCGGACTAAGCACAGGGCTCATTCAATAATGGCACAGCTAAACAGATGTGTTTTCAGTCTTGATTTGAATGTGCCGAATGTTGGAGCCCATCTGATTATTTCTGGAAGTTGATTCCAGCAGCAGGGGGTGTATTAGCTGAAGGCCGATTCACTCTGCTTTGACTGAACCCTTGGAATTTCTAATTTCTTTAGGGATCTGTTAGGCTTGTATTCGGTGAGCATATCTGTAATGTATTGAGGTCCTAGACCATTTAGTGTTTTATAGACAAGTAGTAATACTTTAAAATCTATTCTACATGTTACTGGGAGCCTGTGTAAAGACCAGAGGACAGGTGTGATGTGCTCTGATTTTCTGGTTCTGGTCAGAATCCTGGCAGCAGCTTTCTGGATTAACTGCAACTGTCTGACTGTCTTTTTGGAAAGGCTAGTGAGGAGTCCATTACAGTAATCCACCCTGCCTGATATAGAAGCGTGAACAAGTTTCTCTATAGTCCTCACTGGAAACAAAGCATCTACTTCTTGCATTGTTTTTGCTTTAACATCCAAATGGATGCTTAAGTATATTTAACTGATGATATTTAAATTCCATTACAACATCTATGCTGTAAAAGAAACCTTATTAAATTAAAAATAGTCACATAAAGCTCTCACTGAAATTTCATCACTGGTTGAAAAACAATAGCCGTGCATAAAGCCCATTTCTTTTGTCTTTTCCATGATGATAGTGGATAACATTTTACTAGTTAGTTTAAAGTGCAATTTAATTGTTTGATCTGCAGCCAATGACAAAATTTCTTGAGGGGGCTAATAATATTGACCTTAGCAGTATTAACATTAAAAGAATAAATTAATACAACCAAACTAAAAGAAATAACTTTCTCCAGAGGAAGAATGTCTTAGGAAATGTCATTGCTCTGTCACAAACCACTTGGGAAATATTTTAGAAAGAAATTTTCCATTTTACAGCAAAGCTAATTATTTTGTTTATGTGTTTTCACAAAATGTTTCAAGCCCTTAGTGAGTTTGCATGTGTTCTATGTATATAAAGTACATTCTGTAAATCTAATTTAATGTAGACAACATTTTTAACACATATAAATTTGAAACCACATATAGAAACAACACTTTGTGAATAAGAGATTGCTGTCTTCTATGATTTTTCTTTTGATTTCTCTGTAGTTCAAGTCTCTGAGCTGGATGCTGAGTTGTCTCTTGCTGGCTGTGTTTCCACTGTTGCCTGTTGTGGGACGGGAACCCAACATAAACTATGTGTGAGCACTCTGCTTTTATTTTAATGGCTTATCCCAAATAGTGTCCTACACAATCATTTTAAATTGCTTAAACATTGATTCTGTTTGCTGCTGGCACCAGAAAGACATAACTTGATATGTTTTACTGTAGGATTGGTGCTGGAGTGTTGACCCTCTTCAACTCGTCCTCATTCCTCTGGTCTTCATGGAGAGACTCTCCTCTGATGCGAAGGGATCGTCAGCTCTTCATTTTTCAGGTCAAGGATATTTTGGTGCAGAGATTTAGGGCCAGATTTACTAACAGCTAACAGATTAACTAATAAATACTGTAATTATTTACTGGGCGGACACTTTCAGGGCAGAATTATTGTTAATTTTTTTACATAATGAAATAACCCACAATCTCTTAATACTGATAATACCCAGCAAGCATTATCTGCTGAACCTCTGTCTCAAAAGGCACCTTTGATCAACTTTGATCAACTTCTTTGGAGTATATATGTGTATGTTCCATGCAAAGTATAAAGCTGATCGGTCCAGATCTTGTCATGTGACTCGCGGTGCACTCGTGGCATTCTTTCAGTTAGGTGCGCCTGGAAAGTGTAAGTGCATCACTCCCAGTATGCGCTTCCCTCCACTGGAAATAACGAACTTGTGTGTGCAAAAGACGCAATACATGAATGGCTCTTAGTTAATAGCCTCAGCCATAGTTAATCCAGTGTACGTGGGTATTAGCCTTGGTGTGCAAGCTTGGAACTTCAAACTAGCGAACAGTTTGCGTAACATAGTTTATTTGCAGCAGTTTTGTTCCATGCAGAAATGCAATGTTGTTAAGCCTTTATGATTAATTAACCGTGACGAATTAAAGCACGGTTAATCGTTACATCCCTAAGTTAGTCTGGAGGCAGCAACAGTCTTGGTGGCAGCTGTACCACCAAAATGTTTTTTTTTTTTTCTTCTTTTATTAAGCTGAATCATCATTAAATCAAAAAGCACAGTATAGGTGGATGTTATAGGAAGTGATAGAAATAATATTTAAAAATATTCTAAAGGTATTTTAGTGGACAGGATGTAACATCATCATTGGATTGTATGCTACCTATCCCTGTATTATGCAAGCTTTCAAAAGCAGGCAATTGAATTAACCCTTGTGCATCCTTATAGATAAATAATTTTTGTTTTTTTAAAGATGTCTGATAGATGACTAAACATAGTCGTTTTGGCTAAAACAAGGCTAAATTTGCGCTGTCAGTGAAAATCTAATAGCTGTCTAAGAATAGGCCAAAACTAGACTAGTCATCAAATAAACAGAAATGAATGACTACACATATAAAGTCTGTCTATTTGACAACTAGTCTAGTTTTGGGCTATTCTTAGATGTCTATTAGATTTTCACTGACAGCCCAAGTTTAGCCTTGTTTTAACCCAAGCTGTCCACGGTTAGATGCCTATTAGACGTCTATTAAACACAAAATAGTTTGCTGGGTATCAATAAACCTGCATACCACCTTCCAGTTTAATCGAATGCTTAAATTTTGGCAATTATATAAGAGAATCAATATCAGATTGTACTTTGTCTGATTTACACCACTTGTATAGAACATATGTGTTAACAAACCCTGCTATTTATAAATATTTATATGCGTAATTAACCTCAATAAGGCTTTTGCCAATTTACACAGTTCAGTAAATCTGGCTGATGACCATTTTAGTACACGGTGAATGATTGAAAACTCCTGCTATAATCTATATTTCTGATATTATTAATTTATTTATAAATTTTCCATCGGCTTAGTCTTTTTATTCATCAGGGGTCGCTCCAGCAGAATGATCAGCCAAATTATTAAGCATATTTTACACAGCGGATGCCCTTCCAGCTGCAACCCATCACTGGGAAACGTCCATACACATTAATTCACACAAATACGCTACGGCCAATTCAGTTCACCTTTAGCGCATGTGTTTGGACTGTGGGGGAAACCGGAGCACCAGGAGGAAACCCACGCCAACACGGGAGAACATGCAAACTTCACACAGAAATGCCGAATGACCCAGCTGGAACTTGAACCAGTGACCTTCTTGCTGTGAGGTGACAGTGTTAACCACTGAGCTACCATGTCGCCCCAATTCTGATATTGCTAATCTAATGAGGAGCTGTAGAATTTGTGAGAGACAACTGCCTTACAAAAACAGGCATAGACTCATGTGAATCTGGTCTGTGTGCATTTCTGTCTAGATGGTGCAGGTGGCGCTGTGTGCTTATACTCTGGCCAGCACCCACTCCAGTCTGCAGCTGAAGCAAGGCCTGCCGCTTTTCAACCAGCTAGTTAGCTGGAGCACACTAGGTCTGTTATCTTGATTCTCATGATACTTCAAAACTTTGGATGCTCCATGTAGACTCTCTGGATGTGTTCAAAAGCTTATCTGAATAGGGATGCAACGATTACAGATTTTGGTTTTACGATTATAGTCTGAGGAAGAATTACAGTTATCACGATTATTATGCATTCATCAATTTCAAAACGCTACTAATTTAGAAAATCACGTGAAAACTCCTCATATTTTAAAGTGTTATTTGTTGCTGCTCAGTAACTAAATAATACAGCATAAAATAATATTAAAAACAATAAAGCTTTCTCTTAGGACTTAAAAATAAGTGAAAAGTTTTTGGCGTTTAAAAATAACTAATAATTTTACACTGAAAATAAATCACAGAACAATGAATAAATGAATAAATAAAATTAAGAATAAATAAAAAAATATATATGTGTCTAATGTAAATCTAAGCTACATATTAGCTAAATATTTGTCTTTTAAAGAGAACAAATGTAGTCAGAGACTGCTGAACTTCTGTCTGAAAGGCCCTTTTGATTACACTAGATTACAAAATTGTTTGGTATTTTTCATTTTGTATTTTTTTTCTTTGAAGTATACATGTGTATATTCCATACAAAGTATGAAGCTGATCGGTCCAGATCTTGTCATGTGACTCGCGGTGCACTCGTGGCATTCTTTCAGTTAGGTGCACCTGGAAAGTGTAGGTGCATCACTCCCAGTATGCGCTTCCCTCCACTGGAAATAACGAACTTGTGTGTGCAAAAGACGCAATACATGAATGGCCCTTAGTTAATAGCCTCAGCCATAGTTAATCCAGTGTACATGGGTATTAGCCTTGGTGTGCAAGCTTAGAACTTCAAACTAGCGAACAGTTTGCGTAACATAGTTTATTTGCAGCAGTTTTGTTCCATGCAGAAATGCGATGTTGATAAGCCTTTATGATTAATTAACCGTGATGAATTAAAGCACAGTTAATAGTGAAATCGCTTAATCATTGCATACCTAAGTTAGTCTGGAGGCAGCAACAGTCTTGGTGGCTGCTGTACCACCAAAATGTTTTTTTTTTCTTTTATTAAGCTGAATCATCATGAAATCAAAAAGCACAGTATAGGTGGATGTTATAGGAAGGGAAATAATATTTAAAAATATTCTAAAGGTATTTTAGTGGATAGGATGTAACATCATCATTGGATCGTATTCTACCTATCTCTATTCTGCAAGCTTATAGATGCAGGCAATTGAATTAACCCTTGATAAATAATTATAGATAAATAATTTAGGTAAATAATTTAGGCTATTAATCCAAAACATAAATTTTTGTCCTTAAAAGTGTTTTTTAATTGAAATTTTAATATATTTTTCCTTTCAAAAATGTATGTTACACGATGTACAATAATATTTATGTGAATGAATACATTAAATATGAATAGATGTTTTGTAGGACTGAAAAAAGTAGGAAATCTGTCAATTAAAGTGGAAAAATATATTACTTTTATGTCTTTTTAATAGACGTTTTTGTCCTCTAAAATCTATTTTTTTAAACAACAACTGATGCCCAAGTGTTAATATGGTAGTTCACCTGAATATTGTCATTTTATGAGCATTTACTCACCCTCTTGTTGTTGCAAACTTGCGTGACTGTCTTTTTTTCTGTGCAACACAAAAGAAGATATTTACCAGAATGTCTCAGTGTTGATTTAAACCATCAAAGTATCTTCTTTTGTGCATAAGAAATGAAGTCTCTTGTTTGAAAGAACATGAAGGTGAGTAAATAGAGTAAATAGTATTCTTACAAGTGCCTTTTCATAATCGTTAAT
Source organism: Danio aesculapii (assembly GCF_903798145.1). Taxonomy (NCBI): domain Eukaryota; kingdom Metazoa; phylum Chordata; class Actinopteri; order Cypriniformes; family Danionidae; genus Danio; species Danio aesculapii. The sequence goes on from NC_079458.1 coordinate 18,124,659, forward strand.
AATTAAAGCAGAGACATGTATAAATAAGCCAATCATAATAAGTGATGCATATGTTTAACCAAAGAATTGCACTTCTTCTTTTCTGCCACCCTTATTTTTACACTTTTTTTTTTTCAGTTTCCTCATTTTTGATACCATTGTTGAGTTCCACCAGACTCTTTCACAGACTTCTGAGTATCCTGATGTCATTGGCGTGTGTCTACCTCCTCCTGAGTACTGGGTAAAAAAAAAACATTAATAAACATTCAAAGTGTCGTCGTTTTTTACAGTCATGTGTGTCTAACAGGAATTCAGCATGTTTGTTATAGTCAAATAGTTTTCTCGTGGGTGCTTAATTTAAGGAAACGGATTTTAAAAAGAAACCACATGTTCTTGCAGTCAAGGTGCAAAATTCTCAATTCAGCTTCTGATTGGTTTCAGTAATGCAGACAGAACGTTTAAATAATAATAAAAATATGCTAATAATCATAACTATTTTTTATTATTATTTTTTTATTACATGATTAGATTGAAATGATGTAATCAAAAATGCGCTAAAACAGTTATTATTATTATTATTTATTTATTTTATTTTTTTAATAATGCAATTTAGGTAATGTTGGCAAAAGAATTATTAATTGCATCTAAAATAAAATTTAGTTTTGACATAAGATATGTGTGTGTATTATACAGTATATAATTAATATGTAAATCTGATACACACTCATACATACAACAAAACTATACCTATCAATTTTGTTAAATACATAATTAAATTTCAGATATAACTTATACTATATACAATTGAAGTCAACATTATTAGCCCCCCATTTATTTATTTTTCCAATTTATGTTTAATGTAGAGACAGTTTTGAATATAATAGTCTCAATAACTAATTTCTAATAACTGATTTATTTTATCTTTGCCACGATGACATTAAATAGTATTTGTCTAGATATTTTTCAAGACACTTCTATACAGCCTTAAGTGGCTTAATTAGATTAATTAGGTTTATTTGGCAAGTTGTTGTATAACAATGGTTTGTTCTCTAGACTATCGAAAAAAAATTCTTAAAGGGGCTAATAATTTTGACCTTAAAATGTTTTTTAAAAAATTAAAAACTGCTTTTATTCTAGCCAAAATTGAACAAATAAGACTTTCTCCAGAAGAAAAAATATTATCGAATATACTGTGAAAATTTCCTTGCTCTGTTAAACATAAATTGGAAAATATTTAAAAAAGAAAAAAAAATATCAAAGGGGGGCTAATAATTCTGACTTCAACTGTATATATTATATGTAAATAAAAAAAAAAACATTTTCTCAAATATATGCATGCATGTGTGTACACAGTACACACACATAAAGAAAACAAAGTTTTATTTTGGGTGTGATTAATCGCAATAAATTTTTGCTCTGCACCAAATTTAAAATAGCTTTTAGTATTTTAATATATTTTATAAAGTAATTTGTTGTGCTGTCTTTAGTGTCACCTGATATTTTAGAAATCATTCTGTCATGCTGGTTTGGTTTCCAAATTCCAAATCTTTTTATTATCAATGTAGAATTTTTTTCAGGAATGTCAGATAAAAGGAACTTTTAGAAGAACAGGATTTATTTGAAATGGAAGACTTTCATAACATTATTACCATTAATTACTTTAAAAATAAGTTTCTGACAGAACAGACAGACAGAATCTGTGGATATGTTTTGCTACTTCTGCGCAGAATTTTGTACAAAATCTGCAGATTTATGCGGAATGATTTTGTGAGTATCGTGACTAAAAACTTTATATATGAAATAAAGAATAATACCTTTTTAACTTTTATTTATTGTCTACAATGCAAAACCAAAGCTATAATATATCTACTAAAAGACTGAGAATATTCCTTTATAAACTGCATTGTAAATAAATCAAATGAACATTTTCATATTAGTCAATAGTATTACTGAAAATAGTTGAAGAACTGAATAAATATCAATTTACACACAGAGTCAATGATGGGCCAAAAATCTGCGGATTTCTGCATGCACAGATTTTGTGTGGGCCTAGTTATTTAGTAATGCAAGTTCTAGTTAATTATGTGATAATTAATATGATGATTGCTAAATTGTTTTGTTTTTAAATGGCAATGTCCTCTCATTTTATATTAATATATTTTACATTTTACATTGAAACCTTTATTCATTTTTCTGTTTTGTATTTGTTCTGTAAAGGCATGAGGCTCTTTTTCCTCCGGTGCTGTCGTGGCTTATGTTTGCATGGATCAACATTGAGCAGGAAGCCATGACCAGACAAGGAAGTTCAAATCGGACTGAGGTAACACTGTGCTTTCCTGCAACAGTGGATTTTTTTAGGCGCTTCCTTGTAAGAAATAACTTCAAAAGTGTGGCAGAAGATATTAGTTTGTGAAATGTACTGTCTGTTAATAGTAACTGTTGTCAGTCAATCGCTTTGAAAAAAACACTCTAAGTAGTCCAAAAGCATTCATTGCGTGGATGAATAAATGCCCATTCACACCTAGCTTGATAACTATAAATATAACAATACATATATTTGCGTTCAAACTAGGCATGGGACGATTGCGTTTTCAAGGTATACCGCGGTTTAGAAAAGTCAAGGTTTTAAAACCACCAAAATGTTGTTATATCGTTCCTACGATATATGTAAGATTTGTTTTTTTACGTTTTTTGTGTGTGTTTTAGGACAACAGTATCTCCAGCAGAAAAGATATCCAAAGATGCCATTTTAAATTGTAATGAAATCTGTGTTTTAGAAACTAATGAAGAGAGCAAAAGTCAATGATTCATTTGAATTATTCAGCCTGACATGTTTACTGTTACAAAATATTTGAAATGTTTCTCAAAATAAAATATATTGTGTTCAATGGCGAAAAAAGGTTTGGTTTTTTACCCAGACATTTCAAAAGAATTTATTTTAGAGCAGTAATCACAATACAGTCAAAGCGTGCTATTTTTATCCAAGTTTATCATACTGTCAGAATCTTATACCGGCCCATGCTTAGTTCACACTGACGAATGATACATTTTTTATTTTTAATGTTTTCCATTAGTCATTAACACCTTGTAACCAGCAGATGACGTCAGTGTGCTACTCACACATCTGACCAGTGAATATTTCATAAAAAATGTATTAATCTAACCAAACGAATTTAGCTAATTAAAATTAGAGTGTGGTATTAAAGTCAGTGTAGTGGAATAAAAGGATCCAACTGACTTGCATAACTTACATGTATTTTTAACATTTCTTTCAATGGAATAATCATCAAGTGTCGTTTGTAGCTTTAAACTGCATTATCCCTTTATATTTCAATGTTTACTGACTGGCTGCTAGTGTTTATTTGTTTATTATCTGAGAAATAAATAATACTGAATGTAATACCAACTATATGGTTTCTTTATATCTTTTTAAGAGCTCGCAGCAGATGATTGATTATAAGCTGGTTTAGCATGCTGTCCCGGGAGAGAGCCCTGAGCTCAAAAGATTTTCGACCCCTGGGCTCCCTCCCATTTGCAGGGTGAGAGGGGAGATTGAGCTCAGGTAGATCTCTAGAACTCCCCCGCTTATTTGTGGCAAATGACAAATTGCTTTATGAGGAAAAAATACTTTTGGCTAAGAACTTGACCATGGTGCCAATTTGGTTTAGTCAATTTGCTTATTACACACATCTTTGGAAGGTGGGAGGAAACCAGGGAACCCAGGGAAAACCCACGCAAGCACAGGAAGAACATGCAAACTCCGAACAGAAACGACGGCGGGCCTAGTAAGGATTAGAGCCAGTGACGTGCTTTCTGTGAGGCAACAGTGCTAACCACTGGGCTGCTGTGCCGCCCAATTTAGGAAAACAAAAGGGAGAGGAAGGGGGATTCTTCATGATGGAAATAAATGTGGTATAAAGTCTACGGTTATTTATAGTGACTTAGGAATCGACTGATTGGAGAACCATGGTCAATCATAAGCACATAATCCTCTTGAACCATTAGTTTGTAAATAAACTTCACTTATCATTGTAGTTGTAGTCATCATTACAAATAACATTCTTTCCAATGGAATAACCAATTATTTTCAGGATAGTCAAATAATCTTTAAAAAGAAGGCTTAACATCAAGCACAAAGTAACTTGTAGCTTGAAATTGCATTATCCCTTTATATTTCAATGCATTCTGACTCACTGCCAGTGTTAATTTGTTTATTAGCTGAGAAATAAATAATATTGAATGTAATACCAACGATATGGTTTCTTCATATGTTTATCATAATAGTTGTGGTCTGAACTCTGCTGTTGTTTTGCATTTAAGAGTGAATCTTTATCTTTATTGTTAATCTTTATAGCTATCGTGCTTGGTATGAAACGGGCCTTAACATGGTTTAATTTCTTGTTTGTTTGTTTTTTTCAGCTCTCCAGCATTGATTTTGCCGAAAATATTGACATCACCAAAGTCCGTCAGCTCAGATTGGACGACATTCGGAAATCTTACTTTTTTGCATCCTTTTACTTCAGCCTATTTGATTTATGTGTTTTGAATTTGCTGGAATATTTAAAATGTTTATAACCCTTAACTGTATTAATAGGTGTTTTTCATAATAATTGCATTTTTCGGCTGCGGAAACATTGCGTCTATAAACAGGTAAACTGCTTGTTTATGAGTAACGCAGTACTATGAATGAGATACAAGTTTAATTATGCCATTATCCCCACTTAAAGTTTTGATCCAGCATCAGTGTATTGCTTTCTGACCGTCTTCAATCCTTTCATCATGGGTGGCCTGTTAATGTGGAAGGTATGGCACTTACTGAACTGGAAGTTTTCTTGTGGCTACCGTTTATTTAATGCTGTTTAATTCTCTTTCAGGTTTTAATCCCATTTGTAATTGTGATGTGCACATTCGAAAGCATTCAAGTGTCAACGCAGCTCTCGTCACGAAGGTAATTTACATTGCAGAATTAGCATAGCAGGAAACCAGAATGTTTTTTCCCTCTCTTTCATTTGCAGACTGGCCACTTCTTAAAGCACTTGATATGTTTGGGTTCAAGCCCTTCACGTTCACTTCCTTGAATGATTGCAAATGTCAGGGCTGTGAATGTCAAGTATTTGCAAAACAAATAAACAAAGTCCAACATGGAAAACGCTTCCTCAAATCGAACTAAATATTAGCTCAATATTGTTTTGTATATTATATAGATTTAGGGTATTATTTTGCATATGTTCACATATAATCTGCATTTTGTTTTCTAGTCTTTTCCTCATCGTGCTTGTCATCTCAGACCTGATGGCATTGGTAAGTTTGGTTTAGAGAAAACTGTAGCAAAATGCAGAGTAAATCTTTTATCATTGCAAAAAAACACCTTTTTTATGTTATTTTCTTAACCATTCATCTTTTTCACCAGCACTTCTTCTTCTTGGTTAAAGATTATGGAAGCTGGCTTGACATAGGGACTAGGTAGGTTAATTATATTATACTTGAGAAGATTTTAGCTATAACTATCATCTTTGGTGATCCTAAAAATTCCAAGTTAGTGGCTACATGGCTATTGAGTGTCAAAAAAACACATACAGGCAAAACAAAATGTATACCAGTGGCTTCGAGGGTTTGTACCATGTAGCCAGATCAGCTAGATAAAGTTATTACTTAGAGAAACCCTTTTCAAGATAACATATACTGATACTATATTTTACCGTTATTTTAGATGATTTATACATAGATATAATTTTAGTTTAATAACCAACAACTTCAATTGTACAAATGTAAAATTTAAATTTATATACATTATACATATATGTATATACATCTGCAATTTAAAGCAGATTATTTTTTTATCAGGAGATAAAGCTTTAAAAATGAAAACCTCTGAGCTTGTGTTTCTCATTCTCTGTATAGCTATACGGTATGCATTATTAACTATATAAACTATATAAATTTCACGATTTCTCCTAATAAAGCTTCATGTATTTTAAACCTTTTCATCTTTGCGAGAAGTCAATCACAGAATTTTTTTGTTTCAAAGCCTGTGATTGGCTGTTTGCTCCTGATTTTCCGCTTTCATTTGCTTGCGCTTACAAACTCAAGATGAAAGCTAACAGTGACTCCGTTTACATGGACATCAGTAATCAAGTTATATGCCTTAATCTGAATAAGACAATAATATGATTTAGGTGTTTACATTTTAAATGTTCCTTTCATGTTCCCGTTTTACATGTTATATAGCACATAATTCGATTAACATCATTGCGTCACCACGCTATCCACATTTCCTCCGGAGTTTCATGTAATTTCTGGTGTTTCTTTTTTAATTTGCGACTTTAACTGCAGTTTGGCACTTTCACTTTTATTCGGGAATATTTATGCATGCCCCCATGACAAACGATTTTGGATGCGAGTATGAACTGCTAAAAAAAGTGTTATTTTAATGGAATTTGATACCGCGCGCCGTATGGGAAGAAAGTCAGCATTACACGATGCAGGTGTGTGTGGTTCTTCACCGACTTGGTAGATGCAGAGAATAGTGTCAAACAGCTGTGTGTATAGACTATACTATTGCAAAATGCGGCGAAAATCCTACACAACGGTAATAGTTTGATTAAGGTGTTTACATGTCTGTACTGCACTTCAATAATGTGACTAAAATTGGCATACTCCACGTCTTAATTCAATTTATTTTTTTGTTTAATTATGACCTTAATGGGATTAATCAAAAATTGCTGTTTACATAGTTGACTATTAATCTGAGTATTGTCTTAATCACAATAAAATCAGATTATTGGTGTCCATGTAAACGTACCCATTGAAAGTTAATTAGAGCATCATGGTACCAACAAAGCCTGATTGCACTGGTTTGATTTTGTTATTTCTAAATTAATCCTGTAATCCTGAGTTTTTTCAGCCACCGTCATGGTACAGGCCCCTGGTCTAATGACTTGAAACAATCAGCCTGTGCATACTTTTAATTGAAAGCCTCAGAGAAAAACTACATTACCCATGATGCTCTGCAGAAATGTCCACCAATCAGAAAGTGTTATTCTTTCATAAAAAAAGCTGTGAAGTTCGCAGGCTTTAACATTTGTCTTTTGTCTGATTTTGGTATACTTTTTTGTTTTTTATTAAACATTGTAATATTGGAATTCTCCTCATGAATTCCTCATGGAATTCTCCTCTGGAGTCATCATGTTTGGTTCATTTCATTTAACTCTAAAACAAAAAAGCTAGTTACGTTTGGTGGCTGACTTGCATTTTTATAAACCACCATGGATGACAGACTACATATATAGCCATAACTTAAACCATATGGAACACAAGCTCACTTTTAGTTCACATTTGTCTTTGTATGTGTGTAAGCTATTGTTAAAAATGTTGTTACTTTTCTATTGCAGCATCAGTCATTATGTCATCGTAATGTCTATGACCATCTTCCTCATGCTGCTGAGTGTCATGACACACATATTAACATCCAAGAAAATCCTCTTTGGACGGAGCCGAAAGATGCACTTTAGGTGACCCCTCGTACCTGGATCTCCCTTTCAATTTTACAAGGTGCAAAAAACAAACACATTGAACCGCACAATAACTTGACTGGTGTTAAGTGTGGGGTCTTCCTGTTACTGAGAATTTCTTAACATCAGTATTGCTTAAGACGTATGACTCTGCATTATCCTGTCTTAAAAGCAAGAAATGCTCTGGTGTAAACTAATATTTAGGGTTTATGTTTTTAAATTTCAGTGGGAATTTTTATGATAATAATATACTGTATGGTTTATGCGAAAGGAAAGGAATGTTACTGTACGGATGTGTCAACTGATATTAGCTTGGATCTAATCCTTGTAAGTTATAAGAGTAAATGTGTTGTTGTTTGTTTAATGCAATATTTTAATATTGTTATGTATATATGTAAATAATTTATTTACATTAAACCTATAAATTAAGTGTTGGGCATTTTATTAATATGAAAAAAATAGCTTGATTTTTATCAGCACATTGCCAAATGACACAGCTAATAAAATACTGAAGAAATAAAACGTACTTATAAAAAAATTGGATTCAGTAAAACTTATTTTTATTAGAAAGAACAGCTTAAATTTATTAAAATGGACAGTAAAGTGTGTATATAGTATTTAGATAGATAGATACACTACCTGACAAAAGACTTGTCGTCGATCCCAGTTGTAAGAGCAACAAATAATAACTTGACTTCTAGTTGATCATTTGGAAAAGTGATAGAAGGTAGATTTTTCCAATGAATCATCTGTTGAACTGCATCCCAATCATCACAAATACTACAGAAGACCTATTGGAACCCACAAGTTTGGTGAAGGAAAAATCATGGTTTGGGGTTACATTCGAGAGATCTGTGCGAGAAATCTGCAGAGTTGATGGCAACATCAACAGCCTGAGGTACTGTGTCAAGACATTTGTGCTGCCAAATTCTTCAGCAGGATAGCACTCCTTCTCATACTTCAGTCTCCACATCAAAGTTCCTGAAAGCAAAGAAGGTCAAGGTGCTCCAGGATTGGCCAGCCCAGTCACCAGATATGAACGTTATTGAGCATGGCTGGGGTAAGATGAAGGAGGAGGCATTGAAGATGAATCCAAAGTATTTTGATGAACTCTGGGTGTCCTGCAAGAACGCTTTCTTTGCCATTCCAGATGACTTCATTAATAAGTTATTTGAGTCATTGCAGAGATGTATGGATGCAGTCCTCCAAGCTCATGGGAGTCATACACAATACATTTTCCACTGCACCATGGCTTTATATTCTATACTGTACATTATTTCTGTTAAGTGACGAGACTTTTGTCTAAGCAAAGTCAGACCTTACTGTCCTAATTAAATAAAGGCATGATCATATTTTATTTTCGTAAAATAATCTAGAGGCCTTTGCCTTTCAAGCCACTTCTAATACTAAATCATCAACGAGAAGCCAAGTTATTATTTGTTATATATATATATGTGTGTGTGTGTGTGTGTGTGTGTGTGTGTGTGTGTGTGTGTGCACACACAGTTGAAGTAAGAATTATTTGCCTCCTTTGAATTTTTAAATATTTCCCAAATGATGTTTAACAGAGCAAGGAAATTTTCACAGCATGTCTGATAATATTTTTTTCATCTGGAGAAAGTCTTTTTTGTTTTATTTTGGCTAGAATAAAAGCAGTTTTTAATTTTTTTTAAAAACCATTTTAAGGTCAAATTTATTAGCCTCTTTAAGCTATTTTTTTGATAGGCTACAGAACAAACCATCATTGTACAATAACTTGACTAATTACCCTAACCTGCCTAGTTGACCTAATCAACCTAGTTAAGCCTTTAAATGTCACTTTAAGCTGTATAGAAGTGTCTTGAAAAATATTATTTACTGTCATTATGGCATAAAAGATCTTTAGAAATGAGTTATTAAAACTATTATGTTTAGAAATATGTTGAAAAAAATCTCTCTCTTAAACAAAAATTGTCGAAAAAAAAATAAACGGGGGCTAATAATTCTGACTTCAACTGTATATATTATATTATCTTAAAAAATTTCTGGAAACCTTTTTTATACTTGTTACATAGAAATGTTTTTTCTAACAAGCAATGTCCATTAATAACTTACTAATAATGCACATCCCCTGCAGCTGTGACAAACACGGGGGAAAACCGAAACCACAACCTTGTTGCTGGTAAGGTTTAAACTAGGCAAAAGTATGCACTGCTTGACTTATTCGTTGATGCTCATAGATTGTAATAAGAGAGAATTGTAAGAGGCGCTATTACAGTATTCTGATTCATGACAAGATAAACATTGCTATAGTATATAGCTGTGATCACAACTGGCATCTGAACATGGCACAGTTGTAGTTTGGCAACGTGGCTATCGTTGTTTTAGTGGTTTCCTCGTAAACTGAAGTGTCAAATGCGCAAGAGTGTGAATCATGAAACACCCAGCAGTCCGGCCTCTTTGTCAAGAGTGTTCTAATGCTGTGGTTGCTGAATAAGTGAATAGCAGAGGCAGAAAACTCAGTACCTTACTTCCTCATCTGGTCTGCTATCTCCAGCTTCTGCGCTGCTTCTCTGAGGGTGAGTGTCTCGTTTCACTTTCTCATTATTGCTCTTAAGTAAACTCATTTCAACTCTCTATAAGTGCACATTGTTTTAAAAGAGGGATGAAATGTCTTGGTTTTTATTATTGGAAGGTAATAGAATCATTCATAACAAGCATTCTTTGACGTTAGATATAGTTTTATTTTAGTGTACTTCATTTTAAAATATATATTTAAAGCAATGCAAATAAATACATTCACTTATACAACAGCCTTTTATCAGTCTGTTTCTACTCTGCACTGTCAAACTAATGTACTGAAATTGTAAATGTCCTGTTATTTATATCAGCTAACAATAAGCAATACTTATTATACAGTATTTTAATTGCTGATCATTTGAATTGTATGAGGCTTGATTTAAATGAGCTAGAATTGTTGATGTGATTGGATACTTTATGCAAGTACTGTTTATTATTTACTTTAGTTAGTCCTGAATGTAAAATTTGTAAAGGAATGCAAAAAGGGTTTTCATAATGCATTCTTATACAATACGTATTTGTTGGTCTGTTTCTACAGTACACTTTAGAAACCGCTGTTGTATGAGCTAACATTGAGCAATATGTCACACGTGATGCAGTGTTTACTTTTTTTTTTAATTAAGGCTAATAAAAATAAGCTAATTGTTAGTTTATGTAAGCTTGAGTCTTGTAAATAATATAAACAGAAACTATTTGCATAAAATAGCATGCCGCAATGTACTGTAATGCTTAAGTAATAGAGTTAATGTTAACAAAATACAGTCAGAATGATTAGCCACCCTGAATTATTAGCCTCCCCGTTTATTTTTTTTCCCCAATTTTTGTTTAACGGAGAGATTTTTTTCAACACATTTCTAAACATAATAGTTTTAATAACTCCTCTCTAATAACTGATTTATTTTATGTTTGCTATGATGACAGTAAATCATATTTGACTAGATATTTTTCAAGACACTTCTATACAGCTTAAAGTGAAATTTAAAGGCTTAACTAGGTTAATTAGGTTAACTAGGCAGGTTAGGGTAATTAGTCAAGTTATTGTATAACGATGGTTTGTTCTGTAGACTGTCGAAAAAAAATACACCTTAAAGAGGCTAACAAATTTAAAACTGCTTTTATTCTAGCCGAAATAAAACAAATAAGTCTTTCTCCAGATGAAAAAATATTATCATACATACTGTGAAAATTTCCTTGCTCTGTTAAACATCATTTGCGAAATATTTAAAAAATCTAAAAAAAAATCTAAGGGGGGCTAATAATTCTGACTTCAACTGTATGTGTTTTTTTTTTGTTTCATAGATGTAATCTTATAGTCTACAGTTTCTATAGTTAATTTCATACTTTCTTTACACATTTTACACGCACTTAATGTTTCTGAACTAAAAATACCATCACCGCCTGTATGCAAATAACATATTTTGAGTATTCTGTACGTTCTGTGTTGTGTGTTTTAATAAACGAACACACTGTTACAATGGTGATTTATTTTAGTTATTATAAACATGTTGGTTTCATCTATTTGACTTGTCATATTTAAAATTGTATTTGACAGGATTTTGATTAAAGAAAAAACAACTCAACAATTAAGCTTAAGAGCGTTCACTGAAAAATGTCAATTGTGTTATCATCGTGTGTTCGCACTCCCTTTTGTCAGGACCACTAAAGAAAACTGTATTTTTTTGTAATTCTTGTTTGCATAGTGTTCACATTGTCAGACAGTATGAACAGGACAGGAGTTCCTCACACATAAAAACATGGAAACACATTTCCTAAGACTTTACTGAACTTTACTCAACTTTGACGAGAAATCAAGCTGGTATGATTTAGCATTTTGTCCATGTTGTGACACCACTTCCTTTAGGTTGGTAGATCTCTTGGGTTCATGTTGCATTCATGTTTTAGTCAAACCCTCTTTTTAAAATTTTCTGTTTGCTTGTGCACCAACACTGTAAAAAACATCCTGGATGCCTTAAATGTTGAAGCTGAATCAAATTAACCTTTTGAGTCTATTGAACTGATATTATGTTAAATTGACTTAAAACTGCTTGCATAACTTATAAAATTTAGTTAGAACATGATTAACTTAGTTTAATAAGTTACGATGAACTAAAACATGTGCTGTCATGACTAATTGTTAATATAATTTTTATAGTGTAGTTATAGTATAGTTTTTTTCTTTTTTAATTACTTCCCAAATTATGTTTAACAGAGTAAGGAAATTTTCACAGTATCTATGATAATATATTATTATGTTTATTTTTAATATTTATTTCATATTTTTCTTATTTGTTTTATTTCGGCTAGAATAAAAGTAGTTTTAAATTTTTTTAAAAACTATTTTTAAGGTCAAAATCTTTTTGATAGTCTACAGAGCAAACCATCATTATACAATAACTTGCCTAATTACCCTATCCTGCCTAGTTAACCTAATTAACCTAATTAAGCCTTTACATTTCACTTTAAGCTGTATAGAAGTGTCTTGAAAAATATCTAGCCAAATATTGTTTACTGTCATCATAGCAAAGATAAAATAAATCCGTTATTAGAGATGAGTTATTAAAACTATCATGTTCAGAAATGTGTTGAGAAAATCTTCTCTCCGTTAAACAGAAATTGGGTAAAAAATAAACAGGGGGGCTAATAATTCTGATTGTAACTGTAATAGAATTCAATTTTGGTAACAATTAAAAATACGCTTCAATTTGTTAATTGGTGAGAGTGAATGCAGTGCAAACCAGAACTAAACATACTGTTTTCTTTAATGATAAAAGGTTAAGACCTGGACCACAAGTGTGCTTGAAATATTCAATTTAGCTTAATTTTTGCATTATTATTTCTATCAAAATTAAAACATATTACAAAAATGTTATGACAACTTTTATTCTTTTATTTGACAAATATTCCTTTTTGGCATTTATATTGCCATCTAAAAGAAATTTTAAAAAGCTATCAAATTACATTTTTGTGACAAAACGAATGATAAACATATCTAATTATTGTAATTATAATGGACTATATGCATCATTATACAATAACCTTCCTACTTACCCGAACCTACCTAGTTAACCTAATTAACCTAGTTAATAATTCTGACTTCAACTGTACAATGTCTTGATCGAACCTGCATTTGAGTTTCATTATGTTTTTTTTTTCTAGGTATCACGATGGAAAACGCCACAGTTTACAACTTCACCAGTCCCGCCGTGACATCCATTTCTATCTTAACAACAGCAGAACCCAAAGACCACCTCAGCCAGCCTATCAGAACCACTCTTATTGTTATCTACATCATCGTGCTTCTAGTAGGCATTACAGGATTGACCTTCATGATCAGCTTATTAAAAACCAACATTCGCTCATTAACCACTATTGCCTTCTTGAACCTGATGGTTTCCCACTTCCTATTTCTGATCACCGTGCCATTCAGAATCTACTACTTTGCATTGATGGAATGGAAGCTAGGCCCGGGTTTTTGTAAACTGGTCAGCGCCATGGTGCATCTCCACATATACATGGTGTTTACCATCTACGCCATCCTCCTCACTCTCCGTTTTCCTGCATTTCTACAAGAAGACGCAAAGGACTGAGTTCTATCGCCGTTTGCATGCATTGGGCATGAGCGCTTTTGTCTGGTTTCTCTTATTGGTCATTGTACTACCTCTGGTTATAAGCAAATATGGAGATAAAAACAAGGAGGAAACAAAAACAGCAATGCAGCAAAAAGAGCAATGCTTTCATTTTGAGCAGATTCTGGAGAACAAAGCCGTCTACGGCCTCAATATTATTCTGTCTTTGGTAATTATCACTGTGTCGTGCGTTCAGGCCTGCGTCCAGGTGAGCATCCTGCGCACGATGATACTTAAGTATGGAGCCTCCAGTCGCTCACAGCAGGAATTTTGGGTCCAGATGAAAAACCTCTGCTTTGTTCTCATCATGCTAATATGCCTGGTGCCGTACCACATGTTTCGCATGGAATACCTGAATAGACCGAATGAGCTTAGCGAGATAAATGAAGTCTTTTTGGCCATCACAGGACTTACGTGCTTTGATATGCTGACCTTCGCGGGGAAGGGGATGTGTACGATGTGTACGTGCTGCTGAAAAGGACAACATGTATATTATGCCAGGCCCGTAGCCAGGGGAGTTTTGGGTGATTCGAAAGACCCACTTCCCTTCTGACAAAGTCCAGAATTTGGCCCCTATATGAGCTCGTTTGTCCTATTTTTGACATTACAAATTGTGAAAATAACCAATAGAAGAAGACTTCAAGAAGAATAACCAATAAAAAAAGCTTTTATTATATAAATTTGCAAATTCTGACTGAGGAAATGAGCTGGCCAGTTTGTTATTTGCATATAGACTACAGTTTTTAAATTGGTCACACTTTACTTTGGTCTGTTTTACACTATAAGTTACATGGCACCTACATGCCAACTAATTCTCATTAGATTATAACTAGACTGTAAGGTTGGGGTTAGGGTTAGTGTAAGTAGACATGTACTGTACTTGCATAGTGTCTTAAAGTCAGTTAAATGTCTGTTGAAGGAGCAGTAATCAACAGATATTAAGCAAACAGTCTACTAATACTCTAATGGACCATCAAAATAAAGTGTTACCTTTAATTTAAAACCATTATTAACAGATTGACATTTTTTTTCATTGTTTTGATTGTTTTTTATGATGAATAATAATAAATAAGCATTTAAAAAGTAGGATTTTTTCACATTTCTAAAACTCTAATCTCATTACATTATTTATAAAACTGTAATAACTTAATGTAAATGTACAAAAATGTAGAAAAGATTTTTGTTGCTTCAAAAAGTGTGATAATGATAACCATCTGACAAATTAATCCTGCACAAATTAGTGGGTAAAATGTGACTAAAATGCAGCATTTGTACCTCATAATTTGAGGTGAATAACTGCAAAAAGGTCCACGTTTTGAAAAAAAAAGGAACCATCCCTTTTAATAGGCTGGCTACGGGCCTGTATGCAGATGAATTTTACCACAGCACTAACCATCATTCAGAATCTGCAGATGTAAAACTTGTAAAATTTGTAAATAATTGTAAAAGGGATTGTAAAAGTTATGTCATGTTATGGTGGGATAAAGGTAGATAAACAGCAGACAACTTTGGACAGATTATTTAAAATTACACTGTTTACAAATTACATGATGAGAAGAAAATTTAGAAGTAAAAAAGAAAGCGTCTGGTGCTTATGGAGAGGAAAAGGGTCTCTTATATGATCTGTTAGATTTCACTTCCAGGGAAATGTTTTCAGATTACTTTTGAATTACTTTTGGATTACTTTTGGATTACTTTTGGTTGATGAGAATGGGACTGATGTTGTACTGTAAAATAAAATGTAAATATGGCATTTTAATGGGTGACTTTGCATCAGTATTTTCGGGATTCCTGGCAAAATTTTGGGGTAGGGGAGACCGGGGACGAAAGTGTTTTGGTATTGGGAAGTGATTTTCCCTGAGGCTGACAGGCTATAATGCACATTCAGCATGCAAGCTTAATGAAGCTGCCAAATGTTATGTGATTTCGGGACGTGTTTGTACATTTGTTAAAGGTTTCATAGGTAGGTGTGGCAAAATGGCTCGACAGCGTCACCTATGCACTTTTGACAGAGTGGCGCGAAATCTAAAACTCAACAAGAAGTCAGATATTTTAACTTCCTTTGCCAAAAAAAGTGCAGTTTTTGCCATTTACAGGCATTTTTCTTTAACAAACTCCTCCTAGGGATTTTATCAGGTCGACACCAAAATTGGATGTTATCGTCTAAAGGCCTTGGCGATGTTACATTGCTAAGATCTGGAGTTTTCGTCAAAGGGCGTGTCACAGGCCACACAAACTTTTATGTTTCTCCATGAAACAGGAAGTTGTAACTCAGGCATGCATTGTCCGATCTGCCTCAAAATCCACACGTTTCTGACCCAATACGTTTACATTCCAATATCCAGTTACAGTTATATCGCTACCTGCTGGCAACAGGAAAAGACATGATTTACACTGTAACAAACTCCTACAAATGTTATTAGATCTAACCCAAGTTCCGTTAGTTGAGGCCAAAGGCCTTTGCGATGTAAAATTGTGAAGATCTAGAGTTTTTGCTGAAGGGCTGACAAAGTTCAGTTTATTAAAGATCAATCCACAGGTTATTTAGTGCAATAACACATGCTTGAGTTTGAAATGTCTGCGTTTTTCAGATTAAAACTAAATCGGGTTTAAATGGCGAGAGTTCCTGTGGGGACGAAAGTAACACACTGTTATTTATTTCCCACTCCTAATAGCCATGCCTTATTTTTCTCTTCCAGTTTTCAATGTTTTGACTTATATGTTTTATAAAAATTAATTCATATTTCCAGTAAAATAAAAACGATAGAAAATCTTTGTTGGATTGCTTATGAAACATGATGAAAGTGAAATTTAAAATAAAACAATAACAAGGTCATATATATATTTAAAATAACAGGATTACGCCAGTAAATCTAGCAAATGTTGTGTTACTTTTGACCCACCTGTGTGTTACTTCCGTCCCTGCCTAAGGGCTCAAAATTAACAATGTGCAACTTTTGTTTAAAGTGATGTTATATTGGAGTTGTTCTACATTGATTTAAAATAACAGCTGATTGTGATGGAGCACTCTTGTAAGTTAGTAACACAGCAAAAAGATATTTCTGCTTAAAGCATTATCTTTTAAAATTAGGTTTTTATAAAAATTGTTACATTCGTCCCCGCTTTCCCCAATCATTAATGAACCAAAACTGCCAGTTTTTGCCAGTTGTTTTATACAGCGCCAGTGTTTAGAAACCTATTCATTTCATCCATGGTCTAATGCATTAAGAGGTGCTTTCCCTGCCCTTTTATTTTCATAAATAAATCAAAATTGTATTTTTTTAAAGGGGAAATTTCAACATAAAAATAAGAATTTGAGGCAGACTATTTAAATTAGGATGAATGTACAGCAGTACAGTCCATAAAAAGTACATTCATTGTTTGAACAGAAAGTGGCCTATTCTGGTGTACATAATTCAAATAACATTTAAATATGAAAAATACCATATAACGTATTAAAATAACATTTCCACGGTGATTTTGGTAAGCTAAGAGATATATTGCATAATTATTACATTTCATTATTATTATTATAATTATTATTATTACATAATTTCATAATTTGTTTATAACCATTAGGGATGGGCAGTATTTCAGATAAATGTATTTTAAATATGTATTTCAAATATAAAATAATATTTTGTGATTTGTATTTTATGTTGTTTATGAAAATGGGTTTATATCTTGTATCAAAATACTTTAGTGTCTTGTATTTTAGTATTTACTGTAAAATACTGTAAAATATTGTAAGAAGTCTACATGATGACTTCATAAAAAGGCGGCCTCTGATTGGTGCTTTCTCAGTTATTTGTCTAGGTATGAGATCAGAACAGAAAATTGATTAATATCGAAGAAGACGGTCAATGCTTGGAGAATGGATGGAAATTATGCATCACATAAAGAAAATAACTGACAACTGGCAGGGGTATACTTGGGAGCACGTCCACAATCATTGAAAATAGTACTGCACAATGATAAGACCATAATATTTAAAGTGTACAATTCATCAGCATCTTTGCTTAGGAAATGAGATGGAATAAAATATCAGTCCAAAAACAGGAATACGAAGCTGACAGCACATAATCATCATCAGTCTCAGAGCTGCAGGTGGAAATGCAGAGGAATTTTAGAAATAAAAACAGCTAAAGATGGTGTACTGGTGTTCACTAAGGGAGCAAACGGAGACTCTTCCAGTTAAAGAAGAACTGAAAAACTCTTGGGAGAATGAGTAAACTGCACAAATAATAGCAAATTTAAGGACACGTGCAAAATGATTAATAATATTATCAAAACCAAATAAAAGTTATTAAAATTTCTTTTTTTTTAATCAAATAACTTGTTAAAGACAATACGAATATTTAAAAATCTGTTTCATTTGATCTAATTTACCTACTTTTTAGACTCACTGAAGTTTTCTGAGCAATGTGTGGGACATGGCAAAATCACATCCATTCACTGAAAGAATATGACAAAAATGAACAAAAACATATTTCAAAACACTTATAATTCTACCTGGATGTGTGTAAAGGTTTAACCAGTTATATTAAAACATCAGAATTTCATTATTTCGCAGTATGTTCATATAGGAACATTCATATAGGAACATTCAATCTTGTGGGACATCAATGGCACTTTATAGTGATAATGACCAGCAAGTCGTACTTTTAAATGTTTTTTTGTCAGTTATGCAGAGACAGTAACTGAATCTCATACACGAACTGCACATACATTTTTTTGTTTGTGGATAAAAATAGTATTATTAATATTCTTTAGATTTGTTCACAGACTCAGTAATCATTAATATCTGTGTAGTGATGTGTGGCTGCTAAAATCAGTCACAACAAACCGATTTTACAAGTTACTAAACAACTGATGTTTTACATCCAGAGCCATTAACGCAGTTTAATGCTCAATGTTATGATAAAACATTGCAAACGGCCTCTTATTCTAAAAAATAGAGATTTGCCGCCCTCGTGTGGTAAAACTGAGGAACGTCAAACACCCGCTCAGAGGTCATTATGAAGTAAATATGGATATAACGTAAAACTGTTATTGGATTTATTAAAGATGTAGTTTTTATTGTTTTATTGTTTTATTGTTATTCGATGTTTTATTCGACTGTTAGTTCGGCTGAAGTAAAATGTTTTGTTTTCTGGCATCTTGGTTGGTGTGAACCCACGCGCACAGGTAAAACGATTCATGTCTTCAGTTTTATTGGGGCTAGTTACTGTTTAACATCTCCACCCAACTTTCAGTTTGTTTAGTAAATCGATCTAACGAGGCTCCCCCAACACCACCAAAAGCATTGTCCAAAGTGAAGCTTTTGACATGTTAAACACTTCATGCACTCGCATTAGCTCTCTGTAACAGCCTAAATATCATATCATTGGCATAACATTTTTGTTGACACACGCTCGTTTGGCTTTTGGTGGATTAATGAAAATCGTTGTTGGACGTGGAGAAGGTAAGACCAGACAGTTTTGAGCTGTAGTCATCTAGAGACCAGTTAGGGAGAATTAATCTGTCAAGGTAAAGTGTATTTCTACACATTACCTAGTTAACAAGTCCTTAGAAAGTTACGACTAGTTAACGGTGAACTTGAAATATCGCCAGGTTTGAACGGTGAGGTTGTGACGTCAACAACACTCCCTAAATTAGATGATCTCTGTCGTGTCTTTGTTTGTTATTAACAAATATACAGTATACATCTGTAGATGTTGTTCCTTACTTAAAATTAACTTAATTTGTGTGTTTATTTAGCCTTAATATGCGTAATACGTGAGCACAAATAAACAATGCTTACTGTATCTATTTATATGAATAGTTCAGATGCAAACGCCATCTGAAATTTCCATAGAATGTGAGCATTATTCTCAGCCTCTTTCGTTTATGTTGAGTCATTTCATTTTGAAGACCATGAAAAGAACTTATTCTTTGCAATAAAAGTGAAATAACTGAATTTACACACAGGAGCCTGATAAAAAAATGCTCATTTTAGAAGATTTCAGATGGCGTTTAGAGGTTTTTGCATCTGAACTCTTCATATTTCATATCAATAAAAATATATATATATCTCATTATCAGTATTGGTGAACAATGGTTTAAAACGTTACAGTGTAACCTCTAAACAACATTACAACTTTTCTCACAATTGGATTTGCTTTGTTCATTTTTCATAAAAAAATGACAATAATCCTATACAATATTATTACACTGTAAAACCCAACAGTCAACTTTATCAAATGAAATGAGTGTAGTTAACTTAAAATTAACTGAAAGTTAATTCTACTCATTTGAAAAGAGTTTTGAACTCAGTGTTGAAGGTAGTGAGTTAATTAAATACCTCATTACTTCAACTTAAATAAAGTAAGTTCACAGTACTCACATAGATTAGTTTTTATGACTCAAATGGTTTGTAGCAATCGGTTTCCTCAAACAGTTTGAGTTTCCTTAACTAGTTTTACAGAACTCAGATGGTTTGAGTTCTTTTCATTTATTGGGTTTTACTGTGCTAAAATTGCTTCATTTACTCAAATGGATTCAGTTGACAGTACTCATTTGCATTCGTTTTTGAACTTAAATGGTTTGTTGCAATCGGTTTCCTCAAACAGTTTGAGTTACCCTAACTTTTTGGGTTATACAGTGTAGGGATGTGTTTTATTAAGGAAGGCAAATAGGCTATTTGATACAAAATTAAATACTTTCCTAATCCTGCAATATTTTACTTAAACAATTCTAGTTTGACCTTGAGCTTATGTGAGTGTAGAAATGGTAATGCACTGTAGGCTGCATTGAAATATGATTGTAAGTACAGTACATCTGGCTGTATGTATTGGAGCTGTTAGTGGGCTGTAATGCAATGTATTGAACATGGGATGAAACAGATGGGCTGAGAGACTCAAACCTCTTATCACGTGAACATTTGAGCACTTCCTCATTTGAAACATTGTTTATTGGAGCGAAGTTAAAATGTAACTTGTGTGCTGTGACAGGCCTCAGAGTATCCCTGGGCTTTCTAAATCTGTCATAAAAGTCTGATTTTGATAATGCATTTTATATTTATTTTATTTTAATGTAATTTTGTTTTTGTTATGGTCTCTGTTTATACTGCAAAGGTTTTATACTTTTTAGTATTTATTTATTTTATTTATTAAAATTTTTATTAAAAAAACTATTACATATTTAAGATTTTTATTTTAATATTTAACAATTTAATCTGCAAAAAAACACATTATAGATCTTATAAATAAATTTTTTTATAAGTGATTTTTTATTGACTTATATTTTTATTCTTTGTATGTGTGTGTGAACTCTTAAAGTGTATAATTAGCTTTAAAATTCTATCCTTCCATCAATATTCCTTGCTTGTGCGAAAACATTAATGAAGACCCCATTGACTTTCATTGTATGTTCAAAGAATGTCATTTATAATCTCAATATATCTATTGTATTCTGCAAAAGTAGGTCATACAGGTTTGAAATGACATGATGGTTGAGTAAAAGATGACTGAATGTGAATTTTGGGCTGTATTGTCCATTTAGGAAAAATGGCTCATCAAGTGGCTGTAATTGTCAAGTGAATATTCAGAATATTAGTTTCAGCTTATTGTTTTTTAAAGCATCTAATTTTGTAGTCAATATATTACATTTAAATGACATGTCTACAGGCTACTCTGTAATTGCTTAAAATGCCAAATAAGGATGCAATACCAAATAAAAGTCAGACTAAATTATGCCTGTTCTGATTGATCTTAGTCCCAAAATATTATTACACAGCTGCAGTTGCTGTGTAAATGCATTTATGCCACCTTTGAGCTGTATTAATTTTAAACAGTCTGGTTAAAGTCACTCTAATGTCACTTTAGAAATGCCTTTTCTCCCACTTTTGCAGTGCATATTTTGCCAATAGTCTAAATTTTACATTCAGATCAGATGCTTTCATCTCTCACGGTGTATATATAAAGCAAAGTTAAGGACGCTCTGCTGTAATCATTAAAGTAATCATGAAAGTAATCATTGTCCATTCTGTTCAATTCAATTCAAGTTTATTTATGTCACGCTTTTCACAATTATTGTTTCAAAGCAGGTTTAGAAAAGGTGGATATTATTAGGTGACACTTAGAACAATGATCCATTAGTTAATGTATTTACTGACATTAACTAAGTATCAATAATCGTGTAAAACATTAATTAATCATCGTTCAACAATAACAAATGCATTATTAAAATCCAAAGTTGTGCTTGTTAACATTAGTTAATGCACCATGAGTTAAATTGAACTAACATGAATTAACGCTATTTAACTAAATAACATTAACTAGCATTAAGAAAGATGAATAAATACCAAAACAAATGTATTACTAATAGTTTGTTGTTGTTAGTAAATACATTAACTAACATGAACTAATGGACCATTATTTTAAAGTGTTACCTATTATTGCATTACAATCAAAATCAGAAAAGTTAAGGTTATTAGTTACTGTAACCTTATTAGTTACTATTAACTTTAAATAACGAATAACTATTTACTAATAATGTTATAAACGTATACTTAACCTGCAGTTATATTAAATAGGTGATGTGTAGATGTTCAGTGAAGTGTATTTGTGTATTTTTTTTATGCATGCAGGATGGATTGTGAAAGGTCGTCAGCATTTTATTATTACTGTATGCCTTTGTTAAAATTTTGGTGTGGACTTCATTTAAGTTATCATTCTTGAAAGTTGACAAGACTCAACAGTTCATAGCATTGTGGAGTCATTGCAAAGTTTTCACTTGCATGTGTTTTTAGGGCACGTGACCGGAGCATTTCAAGTGAATTTAAACCATCTGTTCACAGTAAATGATAATGCTTGTAGTGTAAAGATGAATTGCATATGATTATTTACAGAACGAAGACTATACAGTGTTCTGAAATTGATTATTCAATTTCTGTGTACTGTTAGACTCCTCAGAAACCCATAAAGCACTGTCTTTCATTGCAGTAATTTCCCAAGTAGATCACTGTACGTTATCTGGTGAAATTGCATTCATATTAACAGAGTCAAACCTTTAAAATACTAATACCTTGAAATACAGCTAGTAAAATTTTATGTACTGTCGGCTTGGGCGGTATCCAAATTTTGATACCGTCAAACCTCCTCCCTATTTTACCTCGGTATACGGTATTACCGTGCATAATAAAGAAAATATGATGTAAGGCTCAGACAGCGTCACCAAACTGTTTGCTTGTGCCTAAACCATTCAAAAACTGAATACCGTATATGCGACCATAGGTTCGCGGTCACCTGTTTGTCTTTTTCGTATTAGAGATCTGCGAGGGACGCTCTCTCTCATTCACACACACACACAGACAGCACCAAGCCAGCGATGCACAGATCACGCTCTCTCTCATTCTCACACACACACACACACACACACACACACACACACACGCACACACACATACACACACACACACATATAAACAGCATCCACGTGCTCCCGCGCCCGTTCAAATTACACCAGACTTACCAACCGCACTTTATTCTGAAATTTATTCCCCCACCACAAGAAATCTGGTCGGGTCCTGCGGTTCCCGCGGTACAGCAGCAGAAATGCAGACCTCTAGTTCATATTTACCAAGTCTCCCTTCTCGTTCGGTCAAAACCCGAAATACTGCCAAGCTGCAGGGATTGTGTTCTTTTTCGAGACCAGGTCACTTGGTGCACGACTCGCCATCTTACCTCACCTCTCTCTCTCTCTCTCTCTGCTCCACACTGTCTCGTGATGACAGTCACGCGTACGCAGTTTTAGGCATTAAATAAATAATATTTAATATTTGATACTTGTCTCCTTTATAAGTGCATTGTTTTTATGACGGTATAACGGTATTGAAACTGACACCGTTGCTATTTTTGGATCCCGCAGTATACCATATTACCGTATTACCGCCCAAGCCCAATGTACTGTCATCATGCCAAAGATTAATTAAAACTATTATGTTTAGAAATCATCTTTCCGTTAAACAGAAATTGGGGAAAAATATTTACAGGGGCTAATAATTCAGGAGGGCTAATAATTCTGACTTCATGTACAGTATGTATAGCAGAAAAACACATATGAAGCATAGAAATACCTCACTGATTTACAACAGAAGTTCTGTTTGTTGAAATGCAAGTTCCTAGTTCTCCTGTCTGCGTTTATAAATGTATAATGCTGCTATATTTTAGGTATGACATGACACATTACTTTATAAGAGTATCGCTTTACCTGAGAATAGGGCCTGTTTGTTGGCCTGCACAAATAAAACCTTCTTGTTCCTTTCTGGAACAAATGGAGAATACTATTATCTCTTCATCCTTCTGATAAGTATAGGATAAGGCGAGAAGAGATAAGTTCTGCGCAAAAAGGTGAGGAGTCTTGGCCAAGGCTCCTCCCTTGTCTTAGAAGATGACAAATCAGCATTCTGAAGAGATGGTCAACCTAAGGCTGCCCTCACTTCTCTCTCCCAGAGACACTGTCCCAGGACGACTTTAAGTAGAGATAGCCAGGCAGGGATGAAGTTTTCTCCAACTCCTCTTCCTAAATCCTTGTTGGACATGGATGTAGCCAATTACTGCGAGGGCCTGGACCCGACCTATAGCACACTAGGCTTTGAGAACGCAGAGGTGCTTTATTGTGGGGGTGAGTGTTGCTCATTTTCTTTCTAAATTATGAATTTCTTTAAAGGTGTGCAGCTTGGGTGTGTGATTATTCTACTTGAAGTTTGTGTTCGCTAGTGTTGCTGATTGAATGGTTGTGTTAATTTGTCTTGGTTTGACAGTGCCGTGCGTGTCTGGAGCGGACGGATGCCATGTCATGGCTGTTTTAATAGCTGTCTGAAGGGTCTGGAATGATTTGTTCCAGCAGAATCATTTACCTCAAGCTAAAGGAGATAATCGTTAGCTAGCTGTTTTGAAAGTCTTTCCGTTCGGTTTAAAATTCAACTGAGGTTTTCAGTCAAATCCTGAGAAAAGAGTACTGAGACTTAGGATTAGAGATTGAGTTCTTTGTGAGTTGACAGTTTTGGTGGGGAAAACAGGGTATTTTAAGTGTAAGTTTTAGGTATATTTTGTACGACTGCTATGCTAAATCAGACCGTTTGCCCTGTCGTGTTACTTTCTACTTTTATCCCCCCAAAATGTTAATTAGCAAAGGGATGTCACCCTGGGGCATCATGGGAAATGTCTAGCTTTTAAACCACGGCCCTTTGGGAGATACGTGGCTTGGATCTTTAATGACTTCCGTCATCTCAGTCTGATGTGATTTATCCAGTTTGGTTCTCCATTAACCTAAAGCTGGATTAAAATTGCTGAAGAGATTTTTTGGTTATCTTTACAGTTTTTACAGCACATCTAAAAAGTGAGATAGAGAAAGGCCATAAAATGCCTGGAACAGAAACTAAAGGTGAACGCTCGCTCTAGGATAAATATTTCTTTGGTTGAACTTACAATACCAGTCAAAAGTTTGTGGTCAGTAGGATTTAATAGTTTTAAAATAAGCTTTTTCTTTATTTATTTAATCAAAAATGCAGTACAAATACAGTAAAATTATGAAATGTTATTGCACTTTAAAATAACTGTTCAAAAGTAGTTTATCATTTAATTTAATCATTTATTCCAGTCATTTTTGTGATGAATTTTCAGCTTCTTTACTCCAGTCTTCAGAATCACATGATCCTTCAGAAATCACTCTAATATTAATTATTATTATTATTATTATTATTATTATTATTATTATTATTATTATTATTATTATTATTGTAATGGTAATAAAATCAATTATGACTGGAGTAATAATTTCATTTGAAACTATATACAATAAGAAAGCAGTTATTTAAATTTTTTTATAAATATTTAACAATTATTAACATTTCATAAATGCCTCCTTGATAAACATACATTCATTTTCTTTTCTGCTTAGTCCCTTTATTAATCCGGGGTTGCCACAGCGAATGAACTGCCAACTTATCCAGCACATGTTTTACGCAGCGGATGTCCTTCCAGCTGCAACCCCTCTCTGGGAAACATCCATACACACTCATACACCACGGACAATTTAGCCTACCCAATTCACCTGTACCGCATGTCTTTGGATTGTGGGGGAAACCGGGGCACCCGGAGGAAACCAACACGAACACAGGGAGAACATGCAAACTCCACACATAAACGCCAACTGACCCAGCTGAGGCTCGAACCAGCGACCTTCTTGCCGTGAGGCGACAGCACTACCTACTGCGCCACTGCATCGTCGCCTTGATGATCAGAATAATAAAAAAATAAAAAAATAAAACTGACACCAAATTTTTGACCGGTAGTGTAGTTCAGATTTTTTGCTTTAACTTATTAAAAAACATTACAAAAAAGTGTTGAGTTGATAGAACCCAATAAATTTATGTCTGTGGCATGACTAGACTCAATATTTTGCAGTTAAATGCTTGTCAAAATATCATAAATGTGGTAAACTACTATTGTACACTACTCAATCATACTTACCCAGTCCAGTAACATGCAAAGCATGCTGGGATCTGCCTAAAACACAAGTGTCAAATCCAGCTCCTGGAGGGCCACAGCTCTGCACAGTTTAGCTTCAACCCTAATTAATCACCTAATCAAACTAATTGAGTCCTTTAGGCTTGTATAAAACCTACAGGTAAGTGTGTTGGAGCAGGGTTGGAACTGAACTATCCAGAGCTGCGGCCCTCCAGGAACTGGATTTGACAAACGTGGCCTAAAAGAATGAAAGTGATTAAGCGAATGGATAGAATAAACTGAATAAATCTGATTGCATTTAAGATGATTGGACATGGTTAAAATTAATTTGCGGCAAAAATCAAGCATTGCATTAGCACACTGTAATCTGAGCAAGAAGCAAAATTGCTTTGAGCTGATTTATGCATGCATGTTTTAATTTTCATATAACATGTACATGGCAAAAATACATTTACAAAAGTGATTTAATAAACAGCATATTTATTGCAAGTGAAGTCTTTTTTTATGAAAATGAAATGTCAAAATATGGGTGATTATTGTTACATTGTCATCCAATAGAATTTTTTTTTATTTTGACATGGCTTACATAATATATAAAAGAATAAATAATAAATTCAAAAATCTTGATCAATGAATTCTATCTCTGAATATACCTTACAATATTTTTTGGCATATAATTATTGTTACAATGAAAAACTTGTTGTCTTCTGTAAATCATAACAAAAAATGTACGATTACAAATCATAAATAAACAAATAATTAAAATAGGACACATTCTAGTGTATAAAACTGTAAAAAGTATTTCATTTTTTTCCTAACCTCTAAAGAACATTTGAAAAATATCAATTAGGGCCGCACAATGTATTGTTTCAGCATCGATATCGCAATGTGTGTGTCCGAAATAGTCACATTGCAGAATCTACAATGCTGAGAGATTATAGTTGATCAGTATAAAGGTTGATAATACATGAGATTTTCAAGTAATTACAAAGTATAACCATAACAGAGTGAATCTTTATCATTTGTGTGTGTTTTAAAGGATTTCAGGAGTAATTTAAAACATTCGGTCTCAAAAATGTAAAACATTTGTAAGTTTAATGAAGAATAATTTTACTGAATTATTAATACACTGAAGACTATATTATAAGACTATAGAATATAAAATATTTTTTACATTTCATTCTTTGATTTCTGTACTTCAATACTGTAAAGCACTGTTTCTTTTATCTTTTACTTTTTTTCTATGCTCAATTGTAATTAGTTTTGCTTGCAATTTCTTTATTATTTTCATTCATAATTCAAACCCTTACAAAACCCACCCAATCAATCTAAATTATGTAGCCCCCCCCAAACCCCCCCCCAAACCCCCCCCCCCCCCCCCCCCCCAATAGAGCAGTTCAAGCCACCTGGTGTAATTGTATTCATATCGCAATATGTTTCAGAAAACAAAATATTGCAATGTTAGATTTTTCCAATATTGTGCAGCTCTGATATCCATATCCAATGTCTCATCCATATTCTGGAAGTCAAGGATCAATAAATCTCTCTGGCAACCAATAATTCCCAAAATATCTTGTGTCCTGAAGTTTTGAAACTGAATAATGACAGAATGTGTACTTTTTGCTAGAAGTGTCCCTTTAATTAAACCCTTAAAATCATGAATCTAGTGAAATTATTTGTCAAACCACTGCCTGGTTTGAACTTTTCCAGCACCTTACTCTGAAACTCAGTCCTTCAAAACACACCGCAGGATGAAATTGCTTCTGTGCGTCCACGTGTGCCCTTTGCGCTCGAATGATGTTTTATTCTGAAATGAGAAGGAATCACTTTGGGAATACACTGAATCAGAAGAGATTGCTTTCAAGCCACATTAACATTTATCCATGAGATGTCAATCTCCATTGAATATCTGTCTATGCGATAAAACAGAGGCTAATCCTAATTAAGTCTGTCCTACAACAGCAGGAGGCCTCAATCAGTCTCGGCGCATAAAAGGCTAAAGTCCCCTGCCGCATTTCTTTTGTTGAAATGTTATGATTTTGGATGCACAAAGGAATGATTGATTTTTCATCCTGGGCTATATGAACAGAAGGGTGCTGCTCTCTGTTGCATTAGAAGGTCTTTTAGGATGAGCATCCTTTGTTCACTTATGCAGAACTCTTCCTCAAATTCTCCTCATTAGCCGTAATGATTGAGAGACGCGACTAAAAAAGACCTGAGGTTTGATAGACGTTTCGTTTATTAGCCTGGCTTGGATTAGCATGCTTAGCTTAGTAGCTGCAGTACAAAAAAGGCTGGGTTCCACAAAATCAATTTGTGTTGGGACAACATGAAGGAATTAAGTTAACCTATTAGTATTTACAATTTTAAGTGGATTTAACATAAAACAATTAAGTTGTCCTAAAAGAAAACGAGTGAGGGAAGGATGGAGTGTGAGATTGACAGGCGATCGGTGCAGCGGCAGCAGTTGATGTATCTGTCCATTGTGGTAAAGAAGTAGCTGAGTCGAAAGACAAAGTTCTCGACTCTCATCTATGGTCATGAGCTTTGAGTCATGACCGAGAGGACAAGATACAAGTGGCTGAAATGAGTTTCCTCCACAGGGTGGCAGAGCGCACCCTTATAGATGGGGTGAGGAGCCCTGTCACCTGGGAGGAGCTCGGAGTAGAGCCACTGTGCCTCCACATTGAGAGAAGTCAGCTGAGGTGGCTCTGGCATCTGTTTCAGATGCCTCCTAGACGCCTACCTAGGGAGGTGTTCCAGGCATGTCCCACCGGGAGGAAGCCTCGTTGAAGACCCAGGACACGGTGGAGTGAATATGTCTCTCCGATGGCCTGGGAACGCCTCAGGATCCTCCTGGAGGAGCTGGAGGAAGTGTTTAGGGAAAGGGAAGTCAGGGGTTCTCCCTTGAGACTGCTGCCCCACGACCAGGCTATGGAAAAGTGGATGAAAATGAGAGAATGAGAGAATGAATAAAAGAAAACTCAAGAATAGTGTTGATTCAGCTCATTTTAAATAAGTTGTTTGAACAAACAGCAAGCGTCATTTTTGAGTGTGTAGACGCTGCAGGCAAAACCAGGTTATACACCTGTCAATTTTGACAATTTAAAGTGTTGTTTTCAGGCTAACCAAAAACAAAACATTTCAAATGACACTTTCAGGTGTTTCTTATATCACACTTTATCTGATTGTATCTAGATTTCAGTTACAATGCCTATATTGTAAAAATGTTTCAACTCTAGTTTGAACATGCAGCAAAAGTTATTTTTTGAGTATTTTTAGAGGCTGTTTCCTTAATATACAACAACAGTAATTATATATATATATATATATATAATTATATAATATATCTATCTCCTTCACTAAACCATAAATTTTACTTTCAGAATACATAAACCAAACTTTGTGTTTTCTTTGTTTAATCTGCGTTCTAAACGTTCTTACAGAGGGATATGTTTATACAAATTGTAATAATGCTGATTGAATACAATGTTTCATTCTGCTAAAAAAGTTTGAAATGTGTATTTATTTTAGTTCTGGGCAAAGATTAATCGTGATTAATCACATCCAAAATAATGTCAAATCTGTCTTTGAAATTCATATTTTTAATGGGAAGCTATGCAATATTATATTTGTGCATATACATTATATTAGTCAGTTTTGAAGCCAAATCGGTAGCTTATCTAACAAAATAACTTACAGTAACGTTCCAAAAACTAGTACACTCAAATTAATATGTTATAGAAAAATATTAAATACAATTTTAAAAAAGAGGAAAAATCAAAAGAAAGCAAAAAAAAAAGAAAAATTTTGTTGAAATTTTGTTTTAAATTCTTTTAATTTCTAAATATGTTTGGTGACTAAAATATTATTTTAATAAATATATTTGTTTAATAAATCTGTTTTGTTTAAATGCACCAAAATACATTGCCTATATTTACTGAGAAATTGATGAAAAAATTAATTTTCAAAATGTGGTGTACTCAGTTATGCTGAGCACTGTATGTGACTTTCGAATTTTGTGATTTATGTTTATTTATGCTTTTGCATTATGGGACCTTCATCTCTCTTCTGACATTTTTTAACCCCAAAACATTGTAAAAAGTGACTTTTATTAACAATTGTAATAGTTTAAAGTGATATGTTGTCTGTGTTGGGGTTGTATATTATGGTACAAAAAGCTTGTAATAAACTGCCTCTACATTTACTGTTATTTCACAGATTTATTACGTTGTATATTATTTCTTATACATTATATTATTTCAAACTAATAAAATGTCAATGAAAGTCACTTTTTTTAAACTGTAGAGAATTTTCAGCATCAAAAGTCGACAGAGAAAAGATTAACTTCCCATAATGCAATTAACTACTGTAAAAAAATAGAAAACATGAACTATGGAAACTGTTCATTAACAGATATTTTTTAAAGTGTACACAGTACACACACTTTTAGGACACACACTGACAATTATGTCAAAACAAACTTATATTTTGGATGCAATTAATTTTGCCCAGCACTAATTATTTATATTCAGTATATATTCATAATTATTGAGTGGTTAAAAAAGATTCCTAAATTCCCATCTGTAAAAACCTTTGACATTATTGGGTCAAAAATGACCCAAATGACCCAAAAATGAAACCTTAACTAATTATAAAGTTTTTATACTAGAAATTAGTGCATATTTAATCAAATAATGTTTAATTTGCATATTTAAACATTATATTTTATACAAAAATGTTTGCACTTCTTATTGGAAACAATCAAATGGGAAAGTATAATGATAACTATTAGTCAGTTAGCCGTTTTTTACCCAATTAACCCGCAGTGTTGTCTTAACATTCTGAATGAATAATTGACACGATTGTCCATTTGCAGTGATCACCCATGTGATTCATTGACTCGTCTTCTGAACTGAACAGTTGTCAAACTGTAGCCAGAGCGTTCAGGTGGCTATAACAGTGTGTGTGTAACGCTTCCAGTCCTGAGTGTGTCTGTTGTTGTTGACAGAAAACATGCCGACAGAGCCCAACATCAGTCAAGGAGAAAATGGCGTGAGCTCCAACTGCGCGATCTGTGGGGACAAAGCCACAGGTAAACATTATGGCGCCTCCAGCTGTGACGGATGCAAAGGCTTCTTCCGCCGCAGCATCAGGAAGAGTCATGTCTACTCTTGCAGGTACATGCACACTAGAAAAAATGTCCAATCTTTTTGATGTCAAAACAGAAAATGCTTTTAGTGTTATTTGAGTTCACTGAAAAATATGATTAATTGGATTTACTACATTTTTTAAGGTTAGTGGTTGCAAACACAGAATGGCCATAATGGGCAGAATTTCAACTATTTTTTTTTTTTGTTTAAATAAGCTCAAATGAATTGTTTGCCACCACTTACCTTAAAAAATGTAGAACGTTTTTCATAGTTTGAGCTGAATGAATCTTGATCCCAAACAAAATAATAAGCCAGAAACATAACAGTCACTGAAATAAAGATCAAATTATAGACTTTGAATAGACTTTGAATCCAAACAGAGAATTTTTTCATGTTCCATAATTCATTCATTCATTCATTCATTCATTCATTCATTCATTTTCTTTTCGGCTTAGTCCCTTTATTAATCAGGGGTCAAAAACATATTAAACATGTAATGAAATTTGTTGCCTGAGCCTGACATATACAGTTAAAATCAAAATAATTTAACCCCCTTTGAGTTTTTTTTTTTCTTTTTTAAACATTTCCCAAATGATTATCAGACAGTAAGTCTGATAATATGTTTTCTTCTGGAGAAAGTCTTATTTATTTATTTCGGCTAGAATAAAAGCAGTTTTTATATTTTTAAAAAAACATTTTAAGGTCACTATTATTAGCCCCTTTAAGCTATATATTTTTTCGATAGTCTACAGAACAAACCATCGTTATACAATAACTTGCCTAATTACCCTAACCTGCCTAGTTAACCTAACTAACCTAGTTAAGCCTTTAAATGTCACTTTAAGCTGTATAGAAGTGTCTTGAAAAATATCTAGTCAAATGTTACTTACTGTCATCATGGCAAAGATAAAACAAACCAATTTGAGTTATTAAAACTATTATGTTCAGAAATGTGTTGAAAAAATCTCTTCGTTAAACAGAAATTGGGGAAAAAATAAACTGGGGGGCTAATAATTCTGACTTTAACTGTATAACTGATTAAACATTTCTATTGGCATCTGACATTATCAGGATGGTTTTATCCCTGTAGGTAGTATAATGCAGGTTTAATGCAATTCTCAGCCCCTTTTACTTGTAAATAAAGAACACACAAACAATAATAATAACATTTAACTTTTAATATTTAATAATTAAGTACCTTGAACTGTATAATGAATCCTCTTAAAAACGATAATAGCAAGCCTCTGCTCTCATCCAGGATGACTTCTTCATGACTAAAGAAAGAAATGTTGAGATCGTTAACTATAGTTACATACTATTGTAGTATTTGTTAATATTTTTATGTTTGCTTGCTTTTTTTTAAATAAAGATTTACATATATTTTATTTAAATAGTTTCAGTTAAGTCAAGAAATAAATAAATGACTAAAAATCACTGATGTTTTTTACTGATTACATATTGTCCCATTACTGAGTGTCTGTTAACCTAAACTAACATAAATGTTTGCATGAGCGGTTCAGTTTGATTTAGGATTGAGTGGCTTTTATAAGTCAAATCAGTTAAAAGACTCACAAATCATTTATTTGGGTTATTAGTCTGACAAGTCATTTGACTAGTTCACTGAACCATAAACCATTAATTCTGTCAAATTCTCCAAACTTACAGAGAGAATTGTTACATTTTAATTTAAAGGAGTAATTAAATATTCAATATTTGGAATTTTCAGAGTCAGAGTAAGATTCAGTTTATTTTAATTACCAGTTCTAATGAAAAACAAGTTACCAAAAATCACTAATAATAATATTTCAGGCATGTATTACTGTCAATTTAACATGGTGTTTACCAAATTCTATTCTTAACTTTATTTTTATTTGTTTTAGGTTTAATCGTCAATGTGTGGTTGATAAAGACAAAAGGAACCAGTGTCGCTTTTGCAGACTTCACAAATGCTTTCGAGCTGGAATGAAGAAAGAAGGTAAACATTTTGCAGTATACCTGTATAGATGCAATATAGTTTCCAACAGATAGCATGGAGTAACAAGGAAGAGGGAACTCAAGAGAGCAAAATGGATGATGCCATAAAACTTGCCCTGATTACACAAGGATGTTTAGTTTATTGGATGTATAACCTTGGCTTGGACTTTTATGATGGGCGATCATGTGCTATCCAGCTCCCTTTTCCGTGCAGACACGTTGTTCAGAACTGCGCTCAGTTAAAGTTTTACCTCTCGCTTAAGCTTTGTTTTGCACGCTAGTCCTATATCTGTTCATTTGCTCAGCATGCTTTCCTGTTATTAGATATATGTTAGAAATATATTTAAGAGCTATTTCAGTAACATCTGAATAGTACATTGAATAAAAAGACTGTGATAAATAAATGAAAAAGTAAAAATAGTGTTTTTAATATTTGTAAAAAATAAGCTAGTTAGAATTTGTAGAATCTTTATATTTATATTATATTTAGATTTTCATACATTCATTTTTGATGAAGTGATTTTAAGCTCTTTTGTTATTTATTTATTTAACTATTTAGATAATGTTCAAAAAAAGAAGAATAAAAATAAAAATCACATGCAAAAAGAATAAAAAGGACACGCAAAAAGACCCAAATAAATATATATAAACAGTAGAGAAAAACTATTTCCATAATAATAAATAAATAAAAGCAAACAGTGAAATAATTACATTCTCATACGGAAAGATTTATTATTTAAATAATTATTTTGAAATAGAAATGTTTTAAAAACTATATTTTAAAAACTATATAGCCAAAACATAAATAGTAGATACAAAATATATATAAAAATACATAAAATGTCTATTAAAATATATATTTAAAAGTGTATATATTTAAAAAATGGTGTAACCCTCACCAAAATGGCCAAATAACATTTACTAAGACATAATATAAATATATAACAGGTTCATATTACTTAATATTAGCTAATAGTACAAATTAACTATCAATAACTAATAATCAGAAGCATATTTGTTATAACATGTAAATATATTTTGTCAGTGTTTATCTGTTACTGTGGTTCATGTTATCTACAGCATATAAAATTCTGTTGGCTTGCAAAATGTCCTAAATCGTTGTTCATTGTTTGTCAAAAACATAACTTAATATCATATTTAAGGATGTTTAAATACATTACTATGAATGAATCAGTTTTCCCTGTGTACTCTTATATTTCTTGACTGTGTGTGTGAGGTTTTCTGTAAATAATAAGCTACACAAGCACACCCATCTTCTTGGCTAATCAGTAATAACTCCTGACTGTTATTAGCTCACTAATCAGCAGGATTGTTTGTGCTTGTTTTTTTTTTCTCTCGTTCTTTAGCTGTTCAGAATGAGCGGGATCGGATCAGCTCACGGAGGACCATACAGGACTCACATGACCTACCGCCGATCACAGCCCTCGCTCATGCTGAAGCCCTTTCACAACAGGTAAACCATCCTGCCAAGGTCGAACCAAACACATATATGCACAACAAAAATAAATATAAGAGAAACCACAAACAATCATACTGTTAGGAGCTCTGCAGCATTTATTGCCATTCAGCAATGAATCATTGCTGTGATTGTCCTCTTGGAGTGTTTTAAGGTTAGACTGTGCAGAAGAGTATGGTAAATGAATATAATGAAACTAATATTTAGCACCATACTTTCACAGTTGATTGATTGCATGAGGAAGTACGGACTTTTTCATATTACATAATAATAAAAAACTAAAAGAATTCTGTATGTTACAGTTGAACTCAGTTGAAATTATTCGCCCTCCTGTGAATTTTTTATTTATATTTATTTCACTTTTATTTTCCAAATGATGTTTAACAGAGCAAGGATTTTTTCACAGTATTTCCTATAATATTTTTTCTTCTGGAGAAAGTCTTTTTCATTTTATTTTATCTAGAATAAAAGCAGTTTTTATTTTTTTGCAATATTATTAGCCTCCTTAAACAATATATTTTTTCAATTGTCTACAGAACAAACCATAATTATACAATGACTTGCCTAATTACCCTAACTTGCCTAATTAACCTTGTTAAGCCTTTAAATTGCACTCTAAGCTGAATACTAGTACCTTGAAAAATATCTAGTAAAATATGATGTACTGTCATCATGGCAAAGATAAAAGAAATCAGTTATTAGAAATTAGTTCTTAAAGACCCTCTATTTTGCATTATAAAATGTCATATTTTGGATTTGGGGGTCTCCAACAACAGGCTGAAATGCATGCAAGGTCAAAAACATTTTCATTGTCTTGTAATATGCATTTATTTTTACCTAATTATCTCAACGACTCTCATATGATTTGTTTAGCCATTCGTTATTATAATACGGAGGAAGAAGAACTGGTCCATATAAACTGCAACAGTTACTGACAAAGTCTCTGTCAAAGTCTGACAAAGTCCCATACATAATAGTTTCTGCTGCTTTTTTAATAGCAAACGGCCAGCAAATCCTGCATTGCAGTGTAGGTTATTGTATTAAAGGGCACCTATGGTGAAAAATCTACTTTTCAAGCTGTTTGGACAGACATATGTGTAGATATAGTGTATAGACCATCATATTGGGGTGATATAAACTCACCCAGTCCTTTGTTTTCAATTTAACAACATAAAAACGGTGGACCAATTGGAGCGGTTTACAGATCGACCGAAACTTCACGTAGGAGTGCGGTCCCCCCGCCCACCAATATTGATTGACAGCTGCATATTAACATGTCTCGGTAGTCACATGTATAATCATATCAACAAGACAGGACGTGCGCAAAGCAACCGGGAATAAAAGGTCTGATCAGCTTGCTAGGATCATCAATCATCATCAAATGTGATCAAGAGTGAGTTTACAATGTTTAAAATGTTTTAAAATGTGTGTGTGTGTAATAAATTACAGCGATTTACTTTAGCTTTACTTCATCAGCACAGCCGCGTGTCAGAACAGTTATAAAGGAAGACGCTTCAATCCTGGTTTGTGGAAGTTAAATCAGCTTTATTTTGTAAATTAACATAACAGATATCCATACAGCAGTGGAGATTAACCTGTATCCTGTCACATTTGCGTGCAAAAAGAGTGCAAACCTAAACTCATGCGCTGTCTGTGTGTGCGTGTCTGCGCTGTGTGGGCGTGTGTGTGTGTATCTGTGTGTGTGTGTGTGAACTTTGTAACAACATTGTGTGTGACTCATCGCTGCAACTCCACAACAAATGCATCAAATACTCATTGGTAAAGTTCTTACTGTAGTATTTCTCACAAGCATTATGTGAGATCTTCTTCCTTTATGTCTGTCTGTTGTTTGAGGCAGCTGTCGGAGGAGATTAAGGCAATTTTAACCCTCAGCAAGGAGACAATTGCGGTGTCGGTAAACACTGCACTGTATGTAAGGTGTATGTACAGTATATAGTGCTGCTGAAGTGGAGATTTATTGCTGTGTGCAGGCGGAAAAACTCAT
Organism: Danio aesculapii; assembly: GCF_903798145.1. Lineage (NCBI taxonomy): Eukaryota > Metazoa > Chordata > Actinopteri > Cypriniformes > Danionidae > Danio > Danio aesculapii. The sequence continues at coordinate 18,161,455 of NC_079458.1, forward strand.
TTTGAGAAAACAAGACTTTGCAAAACTGAACAAGAGAAAACATCAAACATTAGCTCATACTGTAATAATTGAAACAAAAATAGATCAAATACCAAATGTATACATGAACAAATGAAATAAAAATGAACAGATGTTTTATTCCAGACTGCAATACAATTAGAAGTTTAGAAAAAAATATTTGTAGCTTAAACCACAGTGAGAGAGAGATTGATTAGTCCAAAAGTTCAATAAATTGACCTCAAAAAGCTGAGATCTTTCCTTTGGAGTTAGTCCTCAAAAATCTGAGTTTCCCCTTCTGAATAACAGATATCATGTCTATAATTCAATTCCAGAAGTATAGGGGTAAGGATGACTTCTAGTTCTTAAAGGGATAGTTAACCCAAAAAATGAAGATTCTGTCGTAATTTTCTCACCCTTTACTTGTTTCAAACCTTTTTTTCTTTTTAAAATACTTTATTTATAAGCCTTTTTATAGATTTGTTTCAAACCTTCTTGAGTTTCTTTCTTCTGTTTTGAGCACAAAAGAAGTTATTCTGAAGAAAGCTTTAACTATTAACTTCAATAGTATTTGTTTTTCCTACTGTGGAGCTCAATGGTTACAGGTTTTCAGCTTTCTTCAAAATATTTTCTTTTCTGTTCAACAGAAAAGAGAAACTCATAAATGATTAGAACCAAATAATAAACAGTGAGTTAAAATTCATTTTTGCGTGAACTATCCCTTTAAACACAAGTCTTTTTGCCATAAACCATGCCCTGCATTAAAGATAGTTGTAGTGTAGTAAAAATGTCTGCTATGAGAGGCTAAAAATGGCAAATTTAGCATATGGTGAAAGATGTAAGCCAGTCAAATATCCTTGACTAAAATCCAGACAATAAAAGCATAAGCAACTGGATCCTTTGCTGTTTTTGCACCTGTCGCACATTGGTGAAAAAGAAAGGAAAACTTTTTATGCAACCTGGCTTTAGTGTAATACAAATAATGAACAACTTTGAATTGGATCAGTTGATTCCTGCTGTATCGTAGCCAAGCACTTATCCCATGTAATTTTGGAGAGCTGAGTCCCTAGGTCCCATTTAAAAGTACCTTTTTTGGAAATACATGCTTTACCCTACGTCTCTGTGTTTGACTGTAGATTCTAGGTTTAATGAATGCTATGGAGCAGTATGATGGTGTCTATGATTTGTAATTGAGTATATTTTCCTCAATTATCTTTATGTCTTTACCCAGCAGGCACACAACATCATAAGATGTTAATATTAGGTTAGATTAAGGTCATGACGCCAGGTGACCAAAATTCAATGTCTAGCCAGCGTCTAAGGACAAGATTATTTTTACGTCCAATAACAATGTCAAAATACGTTAATATTTGGTTGTGTTGGAAAGTGACCTAAATCCAATGTCTGATAGATGTCATAGTGGTAACGTCCACACAACGTCAAGGTGTAACATGATTAGATGTTGATATTTGATTAATTTTAGGTTATGTTGGAAAGTGATCAAAATCCAACGTCTGATAGATGTCATAGTGGTAACGTCTACACAACGTCAAGGTGTAATATGATTAGACGTTGATATTTGGTTGATTTTAGGTTGTGTTGCAAAGTGGCCAAAGTCCAACGTCTGATAGCCACAGTGGAATGAACCACTAACTTATCCAGCACATGTTTTACGCAGCGGATGCCCTTCTAGCTGCAACCCATCACTGGGAAACATCCATACACACTCATACACTACAGACAATTTAGCCTTCCCAATTCACCTGTACCGCATGTTTTTGGACCCACGCGAACACGGGGAAAACATGGAAACTCCGCACAGAAAAACCAACTGACTCAGCCGAGTGTTTTGAGAATGTGTTTTGGCGTACGCTCACTTTTAGAAAGGTTTCTATGCAAAGTTTGAGTAAAAACTAGTCCATTCAGTCCATGTACATTAGCTTTTAGGTCATTTACTGTATACTGTATGTTAATGTAAGTTATTTTGTGTTTTAATGCATGATTTTTTTGGATCTAATATTAATTACTCATTTTCAGTAGGTGATCTGTACGACAAGCCCAACCTTCTCGTGGACGTGTACAAGAAGGACGTGTATCTGAACCTTACAAAACATATTCACAGCAACATATTTTACATTTCATAAAATTGTAGACAGCGGCCTCTAGTAGATATGTCATCAGAAAGTGGAATGAAATGTACCTCAAGGAATGTATTTTATATTTCGCTAAAATGTAGACAGTGCCCTCTAGTGGGTTTGTCATTTGAAACTTGCAACAAAACATAGCCCCAACCAACACATTTTATGTCTCACAAAAATGTAAGGCATGGATTTTCCAATGAGTCTGGGATAAGAAATACAGTAGATTGGTTGTTTAAGCAAATGTGTATGGGTTTAATGCTTTCTCCTGGAGATAAATCAACAAAAAAATTAACCAGTAACAGTTCTGTTTAAAGAAGGAAGAGTTTCATTACAGCGGCTCTGATTAAGTTCTGCTGGTTAATAATGACAATGAGAGATAAATTTGCTTTCTTTGAGCATCAGTCGGTGTCATCAACATTTCTAATTATCTGCTTGAATACCTATGGCAATTTTCCTCCGAGAGAGGCAATAGTCTGTGTAAAAGCATTTTTTTGGAGGACACGGTAAATTCAGCTCTTCTTTCATCTGTCTCTCAGCAGATCACGGCCGCCAGTCCAATGGGCCCTGCTGATGTTTCAGAGAAAAAATCTGCCACTATCAGTGACGTCTGTGAGTCTATGAAGCAACAGCTGCTTGTTCTGGTAGAGTGGGCTAAATACATCCCAGCCTTCGGCGAATTGCCACTTGATGACCAGGTAATGGCCGTTGGAAAGCAACACTGGCTGTGCTAATTGGGGAGGCCCTTGGGTTAAATTGCAGGGCCGTTCACTGAAGCTCAATATTTGCTATTCACATGGCTGACTCAGTTTAGCCTCCATTTAACATGCTGTCTGTGTTGCTTTCAATTTTTTTCTCTTGTGCTTATTGTTATCAAAAGCGCAGAACCTTCTGATGGTTCAATATGGACTTAAATGACAAAAAAATAGCGTTTAGTATATGTTTATTAGCTTTTAGGTCATTTACTGTGTAAAGTATGTTAATGTACTTCAATATTGTATGTCTACATATTATTAGCAGTGTGTTTTATGCATGAATTCTTTGGGTCTAACAATAATTCCTTATTTTGCATGTATGATACAATTTATTTGCACCTGTGGTCAACTAGTGAGTCCAACTAGCCCCCTTTGGGCAACTAGTGAGTCTAACTAGCCCCCTTTGTGTTAAAACCAGAACTACAATATGTATTTCTAAAAATCATATTTCATTCAAATTATTCATATTAATATATTTAAATATATTGTATATTTATATAATATTATGCAAATTATAATACAGTTAATACAGTATATATATATATATATATATATATATATATATATATATATATATATATATATATATATATATATATATATATATATATATATATATATATATATATATATATATATATATATATACAGTGCCCAACATAAATAGGCACACCACATTTTGAAAACTAATATTTTTATCCATTTCTTAATGAATATAGGCAATATATTTTAGTGGATTTAAACAAAACAGATTTATTAAACAGTTATATTTATTAAAATAATATTATAGACACTGAACATCTTTAGAAATAGAAAGATAATACATTTAAATTCATGCAAAATATTGTGAAAACCATTGCAAACCACAAAATTTAAATAAAATGTTACACATTTTTTTGTTTCTCTCGACTTTTGTTTTTTATACATTTTTTTACTTTATATTTTTCTCTAACATATAAATTTGAGTGTACTTATTTTGGACCGTTATCGTAAGTTATTTTGTCAGATTAGCTCCAGATTTGGCTTTAGTAGTGACTAATCTAATGTATATGCACAAATCTAATATTGTAATGCTTCCTTTAGAAATTATTATTGTAAGTGAAAGGTTTGTGAGGGGTCTACTCATATATGTTAAGCACTGTACATAACAAGTAAAATAAAACATTAATCATTCAAATATTTTATATAGAATTATTACTTTTATTTTAGCAAGGATCCAATAAGAAACAATAACTCTAAAACAGTTTCTGTGATCGTAAAATATTACAGTATTATTGTTTTGGCGAGCATAAGAAAATGTAATGTATTTAAAGGTGCAGTATGTAAGTATTAACACCCAGTGGTTGAACTAGGTATTGCACTCCTGGATCAAAACAAACGCAAGCGCAGGTTGCTAGATTGAGGACAGGAGTGAGTGATTTAAATCGTGTTCTAAATAAAAGTAACGACACATGATAGAAGGAATATTTTCCATATTATAAGGAGTTTTTGTCCTAACCAACACGTCGAATTGATACATGAGAAACGGCTTCTATTTCTCACAGGTGAACAGCAGAAAACTATGACAATGATCACCTCAGGTACACAACATGTGCTTCATTCAGTGTTAAATGCTAACAATATGAATTTGAATGCCATTTTACATCACATTTATTGCCATATACTGAAAGCAGCAGCAGATAGTTCACCTCACATCTTGAAAAAAAAAAAACTGTTTGAAATTGAACTTTAGAACTGTGACTCAAAACATATGGTGATTCAGCATCTACATTTATTAATGTTAAAGAGGTTTAATATGGATTAATTAGATTATAAACATTACCATTTCGTGAGTGAGTGAGTGCATATTCTGTGCTTCTGAATGGCTGTATTTAAAATGATAATTTCTGGTGCAAACAGCCAAATTGCTCACTGCGTATCTCGTCATGAAGCGTGTTGTTAGGACATATGGTTAACCTTACAATGTAACCTGTTTACGCTCATAATATTTTTATTATTTGCTAATGAATAACCTCATGTGGAACTGAATCTGCGTCTCTTTTCGGAGTCTGCTACTGTCCACCAGAGGTCGCACTTTGGTCACGGGTGCATGCTTTCAGAGTCTTTCTGACTGAATGAATGAAATATGCAGTTTTCCACCAAGGCTAGCCGGGGTACTGAAATATAAATGGCTAAACTGGCATTTGGCAGGTTACAATTACCAAAACAAATACAGGATTCCGGCACGAAGAAGCATATTATCTGACTTCAGCATTGTTTTTCAGATAAACAAGTATGTTTACTTGGCATCTTTCTTAAATATCTGCCAACCTATTATGGTATTTTTATGCTTTAGAAGAGTCAAAAACATACATACAGCACCTTTAAACCCCTACCAATCTCATCTTGCCAACTGTAGTTTATATTTATTCTTTAATATTTTGTTACCACATATCAGATTTACATTGTATTTAAGTGTTTCATATTTTAGTTAACAGAAAAAAAGATGAACCAGGCCTCATTTTTCTTCCAGGTTAGTTTATTACGAGCTCATGCTGGCGAGCATCTTCTGCTTGGTGTGGCTAAGAGGTCAATGTCATACAAAGACCTCTTGCTTTTAGGTAACTTCTAATAGAAAAAGTAATTATACTATAAATAGACAGACTTCAAGTTCTCATCTGTCATTAATAATTTTCCATGAAGGTAATGGCTGTGTCATCCACCGAAACTGCCCTGAGCCGGAGATAGGCCGCGTATCTAACAGAGTCTTGGATGAACTAGTTTTACCTTTCCAGGACATCCAAATCGACGACAATGAATACGCCGCTCTAAAGGCCATTGTATTCTTCGACCCTGGTACTTTATACACAAATCATAAAACAGCCAATATGCATCACACATGATACTAACTCTGTTATTTGAACTTCTAGACGCCAAAAGCTTAAGAGACCCATCTAAGATCAAGGCGATGCGCTATCAGGTTCAGATGAGCCTGGAAGACTACATTAATGACCGGCAGTATGATTCACGCGGGCGATTCGGGGAGCTTCTGCTGCTGCTTCCGACTCTGCAAAGCATCACCTGGCAGATGATTGAGCAGCTACAGTTTATCAAGCTCTTTGGTCTGGCTAAGATTGATAACCTGCTGCAGGAGATGCTTCTCGGGGGTGAGTATGAGGCGGAGCGGAAAAATGCTTCATGATCGGTTTTTAAATTAGGTAAAAGCAGGTGGTTTTTCTGCAACGTACCGTATGCATTATAATAAGGCATATTGTATGAAACTTTATGTGAGCAAAATGATGCATGTGCACAGGGGTGTAGTGGACATTTTAAAAGTGGGGGGGACAGCTCTATGAAATCCAAAGGTTTACATTTTTAATCACCTGTTTCTAAATGGTCTGTCTCTAAAAGTATCCCCTTCGTCCGCCCCGGTTGCTACACCCCTGCATGTGCAGTATTTGCAGTATTAGTAAATTAAATTACGTTTTTTAAAAACATTGAATAATAGCTTAATTACTCAATAAGTCATTTAATTTATTTAATTTTAATGTCATCTCCCATTTCTTTGTAAATATGTTTACTTTAAAATTGCTTTTGAATTTTGACATGGTGTAAACAACAGATTTATTTCAATCATTACAGTAAGTAGACTTTTCTTTAAAGGGATAGTTCACCCAAATCTGATAATGTACTCGCTATTTACTCGCCTTCAAGTGGTTTCAACCCTTTATGAGTTTCGTTTTTTCTGTTGAACACATAAGAAGAAAATATTTTTATGAATGTTAGGAACATGTTATTCAACAGTGCTCCAGGTGTCCCGAGTTCAAGTTCCAACTTGTGGACTTGTTTCCCAAACAACGACATAGCTCGCGGCTGAACTATCATAGTACGATGCATCGTTGGGGAAAAGAATGATGTAGTGACGAGTGTTTCCCAAAATCCCATAATTTTTTGTGCAAATTATTGTTTTACATGTACTCGCATTTTAAAAAAAACAATATTAGTTTTGGTAAAAACTTGCACTCGTTTTCCATATTAATTGCAACATATGTAAGCGACACACATAAGACCAAAATATATTTCCTTCACATATACATTCCTTTCCTTATACATTTCTCAGTAAATAACCTACTATAAATTAAAGCCATTTTATATATATAAATATATATATATATATATATATATATATATATATATATATATATATATATATATATATATATATATATATATATGTTTTCACACGCTTTGGAGACGTAACATAGCCTAAATTCTGCTTTTAAATAATAGTTCACCTACAGTATAGCTTTCATCATGAGCCACGGCTGTGTTCAAAATAGCTAAAACTGTACTGTAAAAATACTTTGAAAGCAAATTACACCTAAGAGAGATGACTTTAATGCTTTTTTTTTAAATCATTCCAACTTTAAATGTTAGAATCTTTTAAATGAATAGAGCATATGGGGATAACTGGGAATAGAACACATCGAGGAACTATGCTTCTAACTACAGCTCTAGAGGTGTCGTTTGCGAATGTTCGTTGGAACGACGTATTTGGAAAATGCCAAATCAACGAACTATGTTTGTAACGACAGAACTTGCGACCCGTTTTCCAAAACACACCCCTGGTTCCTCTCTCTTCCACTTAACTTACTGTCATCCTACTGTCCTATCAAATAAAGGTAAAAATGACAAAAATATATCTTGTAAAAAAAAGAAACATGTTATGTTACAAAGTAGGGAAAACGGATTGTATGGAAGTCAATGGTTACTAGTTTCCTACTTTGCACAGAAAAAAGAAACTCAAACAAATTTGTGAGAGGAGAGTAACCTATGATATAAATTTGAGTTTTGAGTGCACTACCTTTTTAAATGGACTCTCTTGACATTAAATTATTTCATCCATTACAGACAAAATCACACCACAAGTTTTACATGTTAACATCTATGTGCAACGCATGAAATTATATAAATAATTTTTATAGACTTACCTGCATGTACAGTGCTAGGCTAGGTTTACATTTAGTAAATCATGTTTAGGAACACAGTTCTGAACATTTTACAGTGTTCATGCAATCATAGATTTGGTTGATTGATGGATTAATTGATTGCAGGTCTAACCACGGAGCAACCTCACTTACATCACAATGGTCACCCTCAGATTCCTATAACAGGACAAACTATAGTCATTAGCTCCATACCAGGACCTGCACATCCACAGATGGGTAAGACATGCTCTATTTTAATCATAGTCTATCATAATATAATCAGGATAATTATAGTCATAATTATATGTGTTTAAGTATCACACATCTGCATTGACGAGAAATAAATAACATAGCATTTATTTTAACATTTGACATTTATTTATTATTTTCGTTTCATAAAAATGTTTTAGTTGTTATGTTAATTAAAAAAAAATATTATGTTAATTTTTATTAAATTTTCACAGATGTTGTCCAAATCACATTGAATTTACAAGATGGTTAGGAATTAACAAATAGATTATCTGCTTTAAATGGCTGATCCACTATGATATAATATTTTAAACTTTAGTTGATGTGTAATGTAGCTGTGTGAACATAAACAACATCTCTGTTGTAAGACGTAAGACGCTCAAAGTTCAATGCAAAGGGAGACATTGGCTTTTACAGAGTTAGCTTAACAAAGCTTACATCGAACTATGTTTGGGGACTACAAAAAAATACATCGGGGCTAGTGAGATCACAAGGGCTTCAGGTTACGTGTATTCACCACGCGCAAACACCACGCGCAGCAAAGGGGCGTGGCCAGAGGCGCTGTAATGTTATAGCAGAGAAAGCTAACATGCCGGCCAAATGCTACTTTTTTCACAGAGCTTGTTCTGTTTCTGTAATTGGGCTTCCAAATGACACTACACAAAGACAGAAGTGCTTACAATTTAATATTAATTATGTTCCAGAGAATTATAAAAATATATAGCTAGCATTTGACAAAGGAGAACTTCCAGAATGTCTCTCAGTTCAGTGGATTCGGCTAAAAACTCCTCCAACCATAACAGACGAAGCTGTGGATTGTAAGCCACAACCTGTAGGTATTTTTATTTGTTAAAATTGATCTGTTACATGCACAGTTTCTAGCGTTAACAGTATGTTGTAGCAAGGACGTAAGCAAGGATGTAAACAACGGGAAATACTGTTTGGCACCGTTAACAATTTAACTACAAATTCATATTTATCTGTCAAACCGATGTAAACAGCCACAATCTTCAGTGACACTGCAGTGTCTCTATATGCGGCCGCTTTCTCTGCATTCTACATCTCAAATAACCAACTCGCAAAAAAATATGTGAACGTTTCATATTACTTACACAAGCTTATAACCCAAATTTATGTGAAAGACACTTGTCAGATTTTATTTTAGAGAGCAGGCGTGAGGTTCAGCTGTGTGTCATTTTCTGTGTGATTCAGGCTCAAACTGATACAGCTAACAGCTACTCTGACAAACAGTGTTTACACAGCGCAGAAGCACATGCTTGTAGGGGCGTCACTCTTTTCCTGGTGACGTGGAGCCAATATGCGAATTACAGCACATTATGTTAGCTGACCAATCAGAGCCTATAAAGGGCGGGCTTTTCGGAGGAACTAGGAAATATGACAGCCATTTTCATGTTAGCTGAGTAGCAGTATATAATCAAAGTAAGATATATGAAAAATAATGTGATTTTCTTCAAATGAAACATGAGCACACATTGCTTTGCATCTTATAAACATCTTTAATGTTTCAGTTAACCTTCGCGGAAATAAAATGTCAAAATACAGGTAAAATAATGTTCCATTTTTATATTCCTGTTAAAAGAAACAACAAATTTTGATCTTTACTAAAGAATAATTGATCATACAAAATGTTTTTCGTCTTGAAACAATTAAAAATCATTAGCTCACAAATTGATAAAACACAGTGGCTTGAAGGCATAAAATGGCAAAGGCATAAAATTATGTTTAATTACTATTTTGGAGCTGCACTGTGATCCTCAAAGAGTGTCTTTGTCAATAACAATGCCTGTGAATAATTATTTTAGTGGGTGTCTTCTGTAAAACTAATTAACATTTGTAGCAGTCAAAAATATGTAGTAGTATTATTTGCTCTGAAAAACAGCATTCAAATGTATGAAAAAAGGCATCACCTCTGACCTATATAGTTTTTAATAAATTGTTTTGTACTTAATAAATAAAAATCTTAATGTTTATTTTATTTCAAGTAGTTTTTAAAAAGGTTTTAACTGAAAATATAATAAACCCCATATTAAAATACATTGCTCGTGATAGATCAAGCTTTTAAACACAGTTGTGTGGCAGCAGTCTGTGAATATAGCCAGCTACTAATGGTAAAAATGAAGTAATTCTGTTTTTTTATAATCACACTTAACAAAAACAGTATGAAGGGGAAAGCCCCACCCATTAGTGATGATCTCTCCCTCATTAGCATAGACAGCCCTGAGTGAGAAGCAGCCGTCCGCTATTAAGTTTTTAGATAATGTCAGCGACTAAGAGGCATTATAAACATAGAGCTTTGATTTTCCATAGACTACCTTCTTCTGAGCTAATTCTTTTGACATTTTCATAGTTTTGAATATGCCACTATGCTGACACATGGGCATTTGTAGCTCCACCCTCCTTTAAAAAGAGTACAATCTCATTTGAATTTAAATCAACAGTCACCAAACCAAAAAAGGGGCAGCTTCATAGTGTTTTGAAAATTATTTGTGTGATATCTTGAGCTGAAACTTCACAAACAGATTTTATAGAGACATCACAGACTTTAAAATATTGTAACAATGGGTATAATAGGTCCTCTTTAAGTGCAATTTATAGTTTTTCTGTTTTTTTTTCAGCATCCCCAGAAACCCCTATTCCATCTCCCACTTCAGTACAGAACCAGGAGGCCTTCAAACCTTCCGGCAGCCCTGCTCTCCTGCTGCCTCCACAGCCCATGCCAAACAGACCCTCTCCGGAGCCCCCGCTATGAGTCTCCTCTTTAGTGCAGGTGTGTTTGTAGATGTGTAAACCCTTCCCCACCTCCAGCGCTTCAGAACTTTACAAACAAATTCCAAATTTGCTGTCAAAGTGGACCGTCATGAATTGAAAAGTGATTGTTTCGTTTAGGATAGTTGGAGAGTTTTAGGTTTTCTGCGGTTTCTGTTTATCAGCTGACTGCTGGTAACCTAGAGGATATGCATTTATTAATGACAAAATATTGTCAGTTACAAAACATTTTTTATTGTATTAATGAAAAGTAAATCAAGAATTAATTTATTAACAAAATTATACTGTAAAACAGTAAAGAAATGTTCATTTGTGGCCTTAAACACAATAAACAAATTAGTGCTTGCGTTGTTTTTATTAATGAATGGATTATTTGTTTGTGTGAATAATAACTTTTTATACAGTATCTTTAAAAAAGAATGAAATATTGCTTTTGGTGACCTGAAAACACAAAATTTGGAAAATGAGTTTCAGAGTGCAAGCTTTTCAATATCGTCACTACATGTGTTATTGTAAAAATAAGTAATACATGTATGTTTATTATACATGTATGTACATTATTAAAATGCTCAGGATACGGGTCCAGGATTATGGAAACCTCGGGAATAATGAAAAACAGACTAACATAAGCGTAGATGCCGTTCAAATTATAATGTCTTTTGAGAAGAGTTCCTGGCTTAATTTCTCAATGAAGTAACCATGTTTGTAGTCATTTTTGTGCATAAATGACAGGATAAAATACAGTGTTAAAATAAACTAAAGTTCAAGTTGTTCAGATAAAATTAATGCTAATCTGAAAGTGTCATGATATCTCTGACATTACATTTAAATTTAGCAAAATAAACAATATCATATATTTTTTAAGGGGCGGCACAGTGGCTCAGTGGTTTGCACTGTTGCCTCACAGCAAGAAGGTCACTAGTTCGAGTCCTGGCTGGGCCAATTGGCGTTTCTGTGTGGAGTTTGCATGTTCTCACCGTGTTCGCATGGGTTTCCTCCGGGTGCTCTGGTTTCCTCCACAGTCCAAAGACATGCACTATAGGTGAATTGAATAAATTAAATTGGCCTTAAAGTATGAGTGTTAGAGTGTATGGGTGTTTCCCAGTACTGGTTTGCGGCTGGAAGGGCATCCGTTGCGTAAAACATATGCTGGAATAGTTGGCGGTTCATTACGCTGTGGTGACCCCTTATAAATAAGGCACTAAGGCGAAGGAAAATGAATGATAGAATATATATATTTAAAATAAATATAATATTATAAATATGATAATGATACATCTGTTGATAAATATATTATAAATATGATAAATATATAATTTATCAAACCTCTTTTTGCTCACAAAGGATACATCAATTTGACAGTCAAAAAAATAATTGTATTTTTAATGTAAGCTATTTCTGTATTCAAATATTCTTGTGAAGTCTTTATTGTCACTAGAGTCTTCAGTGTCCTAGGATAGAAATTATTCTAATATGCTGAATTTGACTCAAGTAACATTTATTATATCATCATCATCAATATTTGTGTAAACTGTGACACATTTTTAAACATTTATTCATTCATTCATTCATTCATTTTCGACTTGGTCCCTTTATTAAAAAGGGGCACAGCGGAATGAACTGCCAACTTATCCAGCATATGTTTTACACAGCGGATGCCCTTCCAGCTCCAACCCAACACTTGGAAACACCCATACACACTCTTTCACACCCATACATTCATTCAATTTCTTTTCGGCTTAGTCCCTTTGTTAATCTGGGGTCGCCACAGCGGAATGAACCACCAATTTGTCCAGCACGTTTTTACACAGCGTATACCCTTCCAGCCGCAACCCATCTCTGGGAACACACCCATAGACTACGGCCAATTAAGTTTATTCAATTCGCCTATAGCACATGTCTTTGGACTGTGGGAGAAACCAGAGCACCTGGAGGAAACCCACGCAAACACTGGGAAAACATGCAAACTCCACACAGAAATGCCAACTGATCCATCCGGGGCTCGAACCAGTGACCAACTGATCTATCCGGGGCTCGAACCAGTGACCTTAACCAGATGACCTTGACCCACTGCGCCACCATGATGCCCCCATTTTTAAACAAAAAAAAGAACAGTATTTACACAAAAATAGAAGTATTTAAATTTGTAACATTGTAAATATCTTCTCAGATACTTAAAAAAAAGTATGCGTCTTTGTTGATAAAAAAAGGATGAATATATAAACTAAATATGTGATATATAAAACTAAATATCTACTTATATATAATCAGTTCATAATTATATATGGTACCATGAAAATTATTTAATGGCAAAAAATACTAGAAAATAACTTGCATTAGAATCAGAAGGTCATACAGTCTTCTTACAAATGATTATAGACTTGTCATGCTAAGAAAAACAGTTCATCCTTAAAGGTGATCCACATAGCAGCCATATTAAAATTATTAAAAGTATTGGACATTGTATACAATTTGAACTTTGAGACAGTTTCCCAAACATCTCATAACCTATTCTACACACATAACATATGCAATAAAGAGAAAAAAAAGATAAAGCTGCGACTAAAAAGCAGATAACATTTGCTCTCCAACATGTCTTGAATCTCTGTCACCTCAGAAAAAGAGACAGACCTGAAAAAAAGAGCAAGAACAGTAGCGCTCATTCAGAAACGCATCAAATCAGGCTATTTTCTGCATCTAAACAACAGCGTTTGGTGCAGGTGAAGTCCGTGTTGTCAAAACCTCAGCATTCATGGGAAGCCGTAATAAGTTTTGGAGTGCACCCTGTTTGGATGTTTTTTTTTGTCCAGAAAAGCAATCTGATATCGCAAGGTGTAAGTGCACAAGGCCCGGGGCCAGATGAATCAGACGAAGCCGTCAATAGTAGCTGTCTATTATGCTGCAGGAAGAGCTTGGAGGAAGTAGAAATGGCAAGATAAACATTGCAAACCCTCCAATCAACTCTGTAATGGAGTGGCAGCTTGCGTGGGGTTAAACGGCAAGCTTGACGGGAGAAAGCTGAGCATCCAGTGATCCTTAATGAACAAGCGCACAAGGCTGAATGCGCTTATTTGTATACAAAACATTATCTTGGTATTCAAGGCACACATCTCATCTGAGGCGTTCAGCTTTGTGTGACGGTGTGGTATTAAGCCTCGGTAAGCCTCCTCTCTGAGCGATGTGGAGTGGATGGAATAAGCATATCTGTTCTTCACCTTTGTGGCGAAGGAAACTCTCGCACACTACACCTTGACATTCATGACAGCGAGGATACTCAAAGTGATTGTAATCCACATCGCCGACAAGCTGAATAGGAGGAATTTTCCTCCCTTTTCTTGTGTAGAACCATCATTTGTTTGCATAATGACACTTCCAGACTAGAGACTAGGGCTTCTGTTGCAGGGCTGCACTTTAAAACCCCCCTTCTTTGGGATGCGGCAAGAGCTCAAGCTGTTTTAATCTGTTTTGAAAGGAATTTTAGATACGAGGATGGTTTTTTAGAAAAAAAGAGTGGATTTTTCTCATTTTTATTACAAAATGTTAAGAGTGTGAAAAACTATATAGGTACAGCTATGGAGACCACATGAAAATTCTCAGTTTCTCTGGATTCACAATTTATAGTTATGTGTTAGGTATACTTAAAATAATAATAATAATAATAATTAAAAAAAATGTGTGTATATATATATATATATATATATATATATATATATATATATATATATATATATATATATATATATATATATATATATATATATATATATATATATATACACATTTTTTTGTCTATTTTCATTTTTAGGCAACACAATATAATGTACCTTAACTTCAGAAGAAATCAATATTTTGTGGAATAACCCTGGACTTAGTCACAACAACAACTAAAACATTTGTTATTCTCAACAACTGTCATTTTCTGGTAATGTTCATTAATTTTCTTTTCGGCTTAGTCCCTTCATCAATCCGGGGTTGCCACAGCGGAATGATCCACCAACTTATCCTGCACGTTTTTACACAGCGAATGCCCTTCCAGCCGCAACCCTTCTCTGGGAAACATCCACACACACTCATTCACACATACACTACGGACAATTTAGCCTACCCAATTCACCTATACCGCATGTCTTTGGACTGTGGGGGAAACCGGAGCACCCGGGGGAAACCCACGCGATCGCAGGGAGAACATGCAAACTCCACACAGAAACGCCAACTGAGCCGAGGCTCGAACCAGCGACCTTCTTGCTGTGAGGCGACAGCACTACCTACTGCGCCACTGCGTCGTCTTTCTGGTACAAATATTAAAATATTTTAGGTTCATTTTATATTGGACGTTTTTTGGACGTCTGTCTAAATAGAAGAAAGTTTAATCATAAAAAAACCCATAGCTTCAGAAAGCCAACTATAAACTGCCATTAAAAGCAAAGAAAAGCCAGGATGTTACAGTTTTTCTCAGTCGCTTTGGTACATTTCTCAGATCAGAATTGAAATTTGCAGAACAGTAAGTGCATTTCTTAAAACAGCGCATATAAATAACTAAATATATAACAAAATATATACGTATAGCTATGGAGACATAAACATTTTCTGTTTCTCTGGATTCCCAATTTATAGTTATGAGGTAGGTACAATAATTAAAATAATTTAAAAATAATATAATAGAATTTGATTTTTTTAGTCTATTTTCATTTTTAGGCAACACAATATAATGTACCTTAACTTCAGAAGGAATCAATATTTTGTGGAATAACCCTGGACTTAGTCACAACAACAACTAAAACATTTGTTATTCTCAACAACTGTCATTTTCTGGTAATAATATTAAAATATTTTGTTTCATTTTAGATTGGACATTTTTTATTCTATCTATCTATCTGTCTATCTATCCATCCATCCATCCATCCATCCATCCATCCATCCATCCATCCATCCATCCATCCATCCATCCATCCATCCATCCATCCATCCATCCATCCATCCATCCATATATATATATATATATATATATATATAAAAGTTTAATCATAACAAAACCCGTATCCTCAGAAAGCAAACTATACAATGCCATTAAAAGCAGAGAAGAGCCAGGATTTTAAAGTTTTTCTCAGTCGCTTTGGTACATTTCTCAGATCAGAATTGAAATTTGCAGAACAGTAAGTGTTATTCTCAAAACAACATGTACAAATAGCAAAACACCATGGATTACCTGCCAAAGCCAGTCTCTTGCTCAAATCTAATCTATGAAATTAGTTAATCTCTTAAAACAAAATTTCCTTGTCAGTGAACATGTCAGTGCCATCAGAATGACAAGTCACTGTGTCATTGTGTATGGATAAGACAGTCAAATTACTTAGTCATGTTGTCAATAATACAGTGTACTCTGGAGGGCTGTTCTAGTGTAAACTATAGCTATATTTTTTAGCTGTTTGTATTGTAATTTGTTGCCAGATAAATGTCATTGTGAGACAGAAAATAAAATACAGTACTGCATAGCACAAAGAAAAACTAAACAAAAGTCGAAACGTGAACATAGGACAATCTCCTTACCTTTCAGATGCACCTTCATTACAAAAAGTCAAGATTGACCTGGGAGAAATTTACCAATTCTAGACAGACTGTAAAAAGACTTATGACATGAACAATATTACATGTTGATCGACATGGCATAGGAAAAATCAGATAATTACAGACCTACTTTTTGATGTAATTGTTGTCTTGCTGTTTTTTTTTTTGCATATTTAAAAATATGATATTTTGATATGACAAAATATTCTGATATTTACAAATATTTTGACAAACAGCCTGGATAAGTTTATTTTAGGCGGGTTCTTAGTGGTTAATGTCGTCCAATCAGACAGCTAATCAATCTCGAACTAGGCTATGCTATTTCAGATTTATTTTCAGACAAACAAATTCTGTAAAGGCATGATTTAGATGATTCAAATTATAGTAAATTAATTTATTGTATTCCTATTAACGTCTGGCATTTCATATTTGGCTAAGTTTCAAACGGAAGTGGTGTGGAGAGGCGGTCTAATGTTACTTTATCTGAGGCCTTCCTCGTTTGTTTACATAACGCTAGCTTGTTATACATTTCTGAAACGCAAAGTATGAGAAAGTCGGGATTTTCAAAACATCTTTCTTCAACGTCATTGAGGAAAGTCCGCGAAAGGTGAGTTATTTGTATCTTTTTGAGTTGAATTCTTTACTCGACGTTGTCGTCATATTTAACCGTCTGTTCCCATAAATACGTTATTAAAGATGTCTGAATTGATAAAGGATGTTTCTTTAGCTACTAACGTTAGTTATAACATATGTTCCTTTAACTACTGTAGTGTCTAACGTTATTTTGCCTGAGATAACATTTTAATCCCTTCGTAAGGATGAATTATAGCATCTTTTTCATTTTTTGATTTTTTTAAAAGACTTATTCCAGCTGTGATCAAAATATGTTTAATATATTTAATTTTACATTTATTATATTTAAATGTGGGTAATATGACTTTGCAGATAGTAGTCAGTATCATCTAAACCCTTCAACTGTTTTCTATAGCAACTAAAATACCTAAGTGCATATTTAGTTTGTAATTATTAATTTGTAGTTATTATTTTTTATTATACTAGTGATAGAAATCACAGTAAATGTAAACATTAAGTAAACATTTAAAGTAAACTTTAAACATTAAGTAAACATTAAGTGTCCAACGATAAAATATTTTTGTAAACATAAAATGTTAATATATGGGTAAAATAAAGCCATTCAATTATCAGCTAGTGTAACTGATATTTTCATTAAAAAATTAAAAACATACTTATTCTGATTTAAACCTAACATAAATTAATAAGTGATTATACTAATTTGCGTTATTTTTAAAAATGTTATTCATGAAAAAGGGCAAAACCTAGAAGTGTTATTGAATGTTTGATATTAAATAATTTAGGTTTAATGCAGGGCACATTCTATTATGCATATTTAAAAAAAAGAAGATATTTAAAAAAAGCTGTAATACAATTGTTTTGATGGTTTAAACCCCCTTTTTTTATCTTGGATATCCTAAGCTACAATACTATTCGAATCCAATACCAAAAATAGTCCACTAGGTGTCATTGGAGGCACATTGTAAGTACAAGCACTGTCGTGATGTCTGTTATTGTGAGGAATTTCCAGTAAGACTCTTCACAAATCTCACTTGATCTTTTATTTTATAACGTATGCAAACGTGGATCAGAATTGCAGCTGCCTTCAAGACTCTCAGCTTAAGTGTTCCACGCTGGGTTATTTTTAAAAAGCATTTGTTGATAGCGTGTTCATTTATTTGAACCATCAGGGAATATTTTTGATTAACTCTGCTCTCCATTTAGAATGAATGAATGGTGGTCTATTAGCTGCGGTGGGCTCGAATTCAGGGTAGGCTGACATTGCACCCTTTTCAGGATCAAGGTTCAGTCAGAGGAGAAAGGGAAAAAAAGCACCACAAGCATACACTCGGTAATGTAAGTACAGTTTAAAATTAATGGCGTCTGTCAGGCTGGGGACCGGCTTGCCACTCAATGAGAGATTAAGGGTAAAGATTGCGCCCCATCATTTTTCAGCCGCACATTTTACCCATAATTCCCCTGCAGATCAACAGAATTCTTGTTGCTGAAAAGCAGGCAAAGGTGCGGAAACCCAGTGGCTTCCGGCATTCAGCGAATGCATTCGCATCTTGAATGATTTCACTCTTTTTTTATCATCTGCATGTCTTACCTGATTAAACCGCAGTATTGCTTTGGAAAAAGGAAGTTTGCAAGCCATTTAAGACAGGCTGAAGTGCTGGTTTCTCTCATCAGAGAGAGGTGCCCTTCCTTTGAAGAGTTCATAAATGTGGGCTTTAGTCTGAGAATGGCCGACTGTTCCTGGCCCTCTCTGACACCTTGCGTTCTTGCATTATGTCCGGGCGGCACAGCAGAAAATGCTTGTGAAATGTATTCAATTCAAATCAAATTGATGTAGCGCAGAGTAATCTTTCTCTATTAGATGTGTCACTTTTGGCAATTGTTCCCTAATATCCTTTACTGTGACTATATAAGATTAGTGCTCTCCATGCCGCCAGAGTTTTCGTGCCTTACTGAATTATTCACCGAGGCGTAACCTTCAGTTATCAGGTTAGAAAGACCTTGATTATAACAGGAAGTCAAGTGTAGAAAATCACTCTCTCCACTAAAGGAAGTCTTTCAGCCCTTTTGGAAATTTGAATAATTAGGAAATGTACACACAAATAGTATGAGAAATTAATTACACAGGCGCAAGGGCTTTCTCTGTACTGGCAAAGCTTAATTTATGAGCAATATAATTAGAGTTTATCTTTTTTTTTCTTCATTTTAATGCGGAGCAAATGAAATGCGGCTATTGTTATCTGGAACTTATTACTGTTAATAATTGACACACAAAATAAACTTGATGCTAGTCTCTTAAGTGACAATGCTCAAATGGAGCCCAAGTTTTGTGAGTTATTTAATTTCAAATAATGTTCTTACTTACCATCCTATTCTCTCATATTTAGTTGGGGAATCGTTAATCAAAAAGGAAATGATGATGACTCCCTGCTGACTAGACTGATGTGTTGCTCTCTGCGGGGCACCGTGGCAAACTACTCCACAGGCGTCTTGTGGAAATAAGGGAAACAGATAGCCGATCGTTCCACACACCTTGAAATTATAGCTTCCTTGCATTTCCCTCACTTCCTAGAATAGTCACTGTAAATGAATTTAGGTTTATTAGTTTCCGTTCTCTTGGAATAATGCAACTCTCATTACGTCCTTGATGGTCAACATTTGATGAGGAGATTTGCATTAGTGTTATTCCTTTCACGGAAATGTTGCAACTCATTGATTATTGTATGTCCTTTTCTTTATCCTCATGGTGACATTGACTGCTTTATTTTAGAGACTGCACTGGTGGTTATGTCTCATATTTTATGGTGTAGGCCTGGACGATTAATTGAAAAGTAATGTAAATCGACATTTAGAACCTATAATTGATTAAATTTTTCCAGGTTAATTTTTTTGATTACTTTACCTATCACGTAAGTCACGTAACCCTGCTCCGTTACGGTAAGTTATTCCTTCTACATGTCGAGCATGGACAACTTAAACACTGAGACAACTGAGCAACAAGAGCAGCTTATACCAAATAAAAATGCATATTTACTGTACAAAAATTGTCAGAAAAATAAATAAATAAAATGATCGTTCATTAATCGTAATCGAATTAAAATGTCTAATTAATAAAAATAAATTGCACTGCCCCAGTATGGTGTGACCCTCAGGTAAAATTTATATACGTGTGTATACATATATGTATATATATGTATATATATATATATATATATATATATATATATATATATATATATATATATATATATATATATATATATATAAATATAAAATCTCTCATATATTTGCACCTTGGTAACAAGTGTTTATGTATTTGTATGTATGTGTTTATGTATTGTAATCATCTTTATCAAATACGGTAAAAATGTAATATTTCTGTTTAAGTAGTTTTACGTTTAATGAGAATTATTTTATTAGTTCAAAATAATAATATTTATTATGGATGCTCCGATCGATCGGTCAGAGATAGGTATCGGTAGATAATCACATTTCATGACTTGATCGGTACTCGCTTATTTGACCGATCTCATAAACCGAACACAATTACTTGTTTGATCTGAAAAGATCTGAAAGTTCTCTGCTTTCAACAGTATTTCAAGTTCATTAAAACCTGGCTAGAAATATTAGGGAAATTAAAAAAAAAAATATATATATATATATATTATTTATTAATTTTTTTACTTGAATATTTAATAATATAACTTATTCTAACCATTACATGTCCACATGTTGTTTAAAGAGATGTATTTAAGGGATTATATGCAACATCTTTAATTTATTCTCTTAGGTAAAGCAAGATCTCCTCTTAAGTATCGTACTTGGAGTGAAAATGTGCTTTATGCATTATAAGGCTTGAAGCATCAGAATTGGTACTCGGTATGGGCTGATCACCATGACATAGAATTGGTATTCTGTATCGGCTGCAAAAATCCTGTTTGGAGCATCCTTAATATTTATAAAACTTTTAGTGTTTACTGTCACTTTTGATTAATTGAATTCTACCTTAAATATTTGTTTTTATAAGTGTGTATATAGACATAAGAATATCCCTGATTTCAATTTAAAGAATTTTGTGCAAGAACGTTTTGCAAGTAATATTGCTTGACTTGAAACACAATCGTGAAGTCTGTATGGGTTCTCTATTTGATAAAATTTCCATTTTTTTTCCCTTTCAAGTGTCCGCATGTTTTTTTTAAAAATCTGAAATGAAAACCATAGTTATAGTATGAATGAGTTGCATTTAAATGACACTTTCCTGTGTACAGTCTGTGAGACTACACGGAGTCTGACTAAATCATCAGGTGTTTTTTGTAGTCTGTTGAAAGCTGCAACACCGTTCCAGACTAATACAATATTCAGATGCATGCTGCATTTCGCCACATTTAGAACAAACTTGCATACGTGTGTCAGGGGAAAAATGCAAGCTGCATTTAAAATGCATTTGTGCATTCAACACGGTGCTCTGTCAGGCATGTGTCTGGGACAGATAGTCCTGACTGCTTCAATACTGCCGAGTGTGCTCTGGAGGTAAATGACCTGCCTGGCTGAGAGAGATTGGTGCCCAGCATGTCTCCTGATAAAGTCAAGCGCTTCTGCGACTTTGCCTCGCCGCATCTATTTGCACTCCATATTTCAACACGGCGCAGATGTAACAACTTAATTTGCCACCAGTCATAATTCTGCCCACCTACGGCATAATGAGGTGATACTGGTTATTTTAGACTTAGCTGCATGGACGCCTGTGGTAATTCAAGTTCCAAGGTGCTTGCAGTTGCTGTCTCGCATCGGCACGTAAACAGAGGCAGATATCCAACTTGTGTGTCCAACATATGTGGAGATGTTTCACCGCTCGACGAGACCGAGTTTAAGGAAAGTTCCTGGCCATAAAATTTGACTAATGTTTTTAAAACACAACCCTGATCCCACAATTCATCTTGGCACATTCTGGAGAAATCCCACCACATTCTTCACTGTATTTGCAGGCCACCTCTGCGGGAAGCATTTTTGGGGCTTTTTTCCTCGTCTTTCTTTCGCAGATGTACGTTTCTTTGGCCCGAGCTGTAAATTGAAAACACCGGTTGTGTTGCTCTCTCATCGCACACCTCGGAAATGGACTTCATTCGTTCACGTGAACTTCCCATAACCCCTCATGTGTGAGACACTCATCATCTCGTGAAGGCCTCGTCGTGAAGGCCGGTCCATCACGACAATAGCAGGAAGAACCCGCCGAATGACATCGGCACCCTTCTACCCTCTGAGATCTGATTAGTTGCCTCCATACAATCTCGCACGACACAATGCGCTTTCATTACCCCACAGATGTTGTCATCTCTTTCTCCCTCTCTCTCTCTCTTTCTATTTTTCCATCAGCTCCTTTTCTGAACAAGTGTTCATCTCAGAACTCTGATCAGCGGCCTCACTTTCATCAGTCTAATGCATGTGCCTATCCTCGGGCCCAATCTTGTGGCGGTTCAGCATGGGGCCTGGTCCTTAATCTCATTTCTTTAACCTCCTTCAATATTGGTTCCCCTCTGCGAGAGCCATCATGAAGATCCGGAACAATTCGTTTCCATATTGTAAATCACCTGCGGTTATGAGGAAAGGCGTGGAGGAGCTGCAGGGGGCATCGGAGCTTCTGATTGGGCCCTTTGTTGGACTGACATCACCGTTCCTGATCTCTCTGTAGGATTCGAAAGCACTGACAAATGCATAAATATAAACATGTCACCCGACTTTGATCAAATATGTGTGTAAAAATACCAAAATAATGGTTTTATTTGGTGTCTGGGTGCACCGTAATCATGCAATTACAATAAGAGCCCTGTTAATATTCCGAGCTTCTCGCCTTCACAGTACTCAGGTGAATTAATTCGCTCAAGCAAACTCTGCTGATTCCGCTGCCCTCTCTGCCCCCACCCGGGTATTCATGCTTTTCAACTGCCACACTCGCTCCAATATCCTTTATACTACAGGAACCCAGACTCTGCCTCTAAAATCAAATGCTTCATTCATTATTCATTCTTTGTGGATGACTTCCCCGTCATTAAAACTCCCACAAAAGCAGTTTTATGGCAAGGAGTTTTTAGTTATTGCGAAACAATGAGCTGTCCTGTTTTGTATGTATTTTTTTACTTTGTGGGTCAGTGCACATTGTGTTGTAAAGCAGTTTTTCATTGCAATGCCATCGTAAGTTAGAGGGGAATATTGTAGTTCTGATAAATGAATATTAACTTGCGTTGCTGTAAAACTACATTTGTTTTCAGATAGTACCCCCCCCCCCCCCCATCCATTCTGTTGTGATTGCTTAAATGGGGGAGTTATTTGTTACAATTTTGATTCAGTCCCATACTACTTTAGCAGAGTTGTTTTAAGTTTATTTTGGGTGATGTTCTGAACTTCAGATCCAGATCTTTATAAGTTAAAGTTTGAAATATTTGTACCATACCAAACTTTAAAGGCAAAGATTAAAACTTTCTCATTAGCTCATTAGTTTTGTAGTATATTTAAATGTAATGTACTTTGTCTTTAGATGTCTTAACTGTTACTAAATGCATTCTTTGTTGCAAAAAAATCTTTGTAATTTACGCTTTAGACAAAAAGTTAGTTAATCAAAGAATTAAATGATGTGTATTCAGTTGTCGCCAACACTGTCAGCATTAGTGAGGATTCTGTCTTTTTTCATTGCATTAATATATTTTTATAACGTACTCAACAAAATTATAATGTATATTTATAATATACAGATACTCACCTTTTGTTATTTTCTAATGCCACATGCCTTTTTTTTTCATACCACAAATGTAAATAAATGAATCAATTAAAACCACGTCATCCTCTTTCAAACAATGGCAGTAAATAATGATAGGCATTAAGCTTTTTAAAAGCAAATATAACAAGGTGTTGCAGAATAAGCAAAGAATGAACCCATGCAACAAATGTATTGTATTTCAAGTGTTCTGGTGTACTGTACAATAGGTTTTGACCAAAAACAAAGCGTTTTTTACTTAATATTGACTTGACTGATAGACTTTGTGTGTGACATGTTTATCAGACTGTTAGTATGACAATTCATATAGACTCAATTAATAAATAGAAAAGTAATACAAAATGGTACAAGAGGATTTTCTTTCCAGTTGATGTGTGGTATCAAATTCCATTAAAACAACACTCTTCCAGCAGTCCCACTTCATAGTCTCGTCTAATACGTCAGTTTGTCACAGGGGCATAAACAATATGTTTCTGAATGAAAGTGCAAGTGCCAAACTGCAGTTAAAGTCAAAAAATTATAAATGAAACACCCGAAATGACATGAAACTTTGGAGGAAATGTAGATAGTGTGGTGACGCAATGACGTTATTCAATCTATGTACTTTTACATGTGAAACAAGATCATAAAAGGAAGATTCAAAAAGCAATTTATGTAAACACCTTAATTATATTATTGTCTTATTCAGATTAAGGTAAATAATTTGATTACTGATCACCATGTAAACATAGTCACAACTTAGAAAAAAAGGTGTTCCCTTATTTTGATGACAGCCTTTCACAGGTTAGTAGTAAGCTAGTGTAATGTTAATTGCATAATGCAAATCTTAAATTCGTGCTAACAAACAACTGATCAAAAGAAATATATTAATGCATTCAATTCAAATATGTAAAATATGAATTGATGTATACTTTAAACTTTTATTATATTGTCCAATTAAAATGATTAAAATAGATATTTTTGTCAAATAAAATATTTTCTATATTATAATATATTGTAATATTATACTATATTATAAAATATAGTCATCCACCATCATTTTGTGGCACAAACGTATCGGTTCAGGCACTGCTTTGGCACCTGTAACATTTTGAAAGTATCGATTTTGCACCAGTATTGAAATAACCCCAAATGATACCCAACCCTAATTAAAACACTTGTTTGGACGGAAACAGAAAGAAGAGTATATAATATTGGAAGAACACCAGGATGAGCGAATAGTTATTGAAATATGAATTAATAGAGACCTAAAATATATTAATTTCTTTTAATTTAATTATTTTGATGAAAGAAGCTGTTATCAAAATATATTATCAATGATCTCCTGCATGATTTACGATGCTCCATTGCGCCGATCATTCTGTTATTTTGGACTTAACATTGGTCACACATCTACGAAGACAGATTAATGCACACCTTAGATCACACAGGTCATCTTGTACAATAACATTTACAAAGTCCGTTTGGTCATATGTCCACATAGCCCCAATTCATGACCTTTATAAGAATGTGCACTGTCTGTCTCAAGCTAACAGCCGCTGATAGTCTTGGTCAACTTTGTTGCGCTGATGTTTGCTCATCGAATCCCAAGGAGCTTCTTCCCAGAGTGGGCTGAATATCCACCCTAAAACCCACACCAGACCATTTTTCTTCCTGAAAATGTATGCATGAATACACTCATACACTCTGATAAAAAAAAAAAAAACACAATTCATTATTTCCCAACCAATCTGCATCCCTTTCCTACATTAAACATGAATGAATAGCAGTGTTTCTTTGTGAATGGAATCAAATCCAGGTTCATTAATCAGTGAGGGCCCGAGGGGCCGCATTAAAATGTTTGTTAAACAGTGTGTCAGGCGGGCACGTTTGACCGAGAGCTAATATAAACAATGGAAGCAGCGGAAAAGGGTGTGTTAGAATAATCTACATAACCATTCCAGCGGCTAAATCACTCCTTGTTGGTCTTCCTTACGTGATCCGTGGTGCTCAAAACGCGTGACTTTAAATTACAGCGAGATTCTCGCGACTCTAAGCCACCTCCATTGTGGTGGCCCTCTCCCTGTCTTCATCAGAGCCGGCTGTCCAATGGGATTACTGTAAGCCTGCGGTAGGAGCAGCCGACCCGCCACTGATCAGAAATTCATATCCCTGGATGCTAGATTGCTCCTCTCCCCACATTGCCCTTGTGACGGCAGAGACTGCTGTCATGGTGTCAGACGAGCGGGGGGAAGAAAAAAAATTAGCATTCGCAGCCCCCCAAATTTCTCTGTCCAGCACATAATCAGAAAAGAAAGTGAATGAATAGTAATTCAGTCTGTCAGAAAATGAGAATCGCCGCGTCTCGGAGAAGAAGAATCTTTGGTCAGAGCAAAAAAAAGGCAATATTTGTAATGGCTGTGGTTACAGCAAACCTCCATTTTGACTGACTGTCTGCTTTGTCTTTCTTTTTTTGATTTTTCAGTTTCCCTCTCATGTACAAACACGCTTACAATCTACATATTCACATTTAAGAGTGTCTTTAGTGTTTGTATGGAAGCAAGTTCTGTTTGTGGACAATTCCGTAGGCCAAGCAAGTGCAAGGCAAAGGGAATTAATCACAGCCAGAGCGGGAGGTCACTGACTGGCTCCCGAAACATCACGGTTGGGTCATGCGTCTCGGGGCCACGGCTTCATACACACACCACCACACTGTCTTATCCCCCGTCTGCTTTTTCCCCGGTCCAAGAAGAGTCTAGCTCAACCCCAGACACACACGCGTGCTCGCACACACACACTCTCGCTCAAACACAGTGAAATAGGGCGGTTCAGAGGACGGAAACGTTCTGGTAAATATTTTTAAATATGTCTCCTCTCTCTCTCTCTGTCAAATTTCAGTCGGCGAGTTGCCAAAATATTGCATGAACCCTCGTGTCGTGTGGTTGTTTTTGACTATCTTGTCTCAGTGGCTGCTTGCAGTGTGTGTGTAATTTGAGTTAAATGGTGGTTGTTGTCGGTTAGTGCTGTGTCAGAGTTTGGAGTGCCGCTTTAGTAATTCCATGTGCTTGTAATTCTGCGCTGTTCCTGATGAGGGATGTATTGTTCTAGCTCTTGGGGTGCACCGACTGTCCATTGTAATATACAGCAGAGGCGCCCTGTTATTTGCTTCAACTTAATCTTCTTGCGTTAATTCTCCTTTTATAAGTGTGAGCGAGTCACGCTGGCTGACGTTTAGGTCGAGTAGATTTACGGTGGGCAGTCTTTCTTTTTTGGGGGGGTAGTGGTGGTAATCAACCAGGGAGATCCATCATCTTTAATCACGCATGGGGCAGTGTTTCTCCATTTGCTATTGGCCAGTCAGGAGCGCACATTTGCATGAGCATAGAGTGATGCTTGTGACAATCGCAGTCAAACGATCATTAAGGAATGTAATTTGCTGGAGAAGGCGTCATTGCTTTGCTGATGCTCGTTCGGGGCAGTGATGTGTATAAGCTGAAATGTTCGGCTGAGGGGGTCTTGTGCCTGTTAGAGCGCACTTTCCCCAAGCCGAGTCTTAGCGTGGATGCTACATGGTAATAAGCCAGGCTTGCTCTCACCGCTCACAGGGCTTTAACAAACACAATGTCAGTCAGCTGCTCGTAGCGCCTTGATAGACATGCACATTTCCTGTGCTCCGATTCTCTTCATCTTTACTCCGCCATTTCCGTTTGCATACTAATGAGAGCACTTGCTAGGAATGTAGCCATTTGTAATTTAGGATGTTTATTTGTGGTGCGATATGCTTTTAATTTATGTTCTTGATGCTATGATTTTGTGCATAAATCAGGTTATAGATGAACAGAATGGCTTTACGCAAGTCAAGGTTGAGCGACGCACTCTTTCCATATTCATATTCACGCACACCTACTAAAGCACTATGATATATATGTATATATTTTTATTCAAATGTGTAAATTTTATTCCGTCTCACTCTTTCTCATTGAAACATCTGGTTTTGTTTCCGCAAGCACCACAAATTCAGAAAATATCTTTTGTTTAGTCATGTGCAGAGACGTTTTGCAAATATGTTAAGTAAAAACAGATGGAATAAGAGATCGTGGCATAATTGTTAATTATGGACTGGGAAAATATTGTGCTTGAACTCGATATCCTGAAACGCAGAAGATAAATTGTTCTCTTTTTGTTCATTTTTTTTATTTGAATATTTACTTGAATTATGGAGCTGACAGTATTAATTAATTAACAAATTATCCATCTCATCTTTTTAGTCATCATGAAATTTGTATAATTAAAAAAAATATTGATTATATTTTATTTGAACCAGACTTTTTTTTTTTTTTAAATGAAAGCTTTTTTCCTTTGAAAAAAAAAAAACAACAACATAAAAAGGTCCTTTCTGGCTTTGGTTCCCTGCATGCTGTAATATGAGGCATATAGGTAAAAAGGAAAGAAAAAGCATCCTCTCTCTTTCTGACTCTCTCTCTTTCTCTCTCTGTGGTTGACATGAGGCTAATGAAAACAGGGTGTGGGTTTCCTTCAGCTCTATTCATACGCTTCAATAAAAGGTGCGGCAGACATTTTGGCTACTACCTCCACGCTGTCACCCTCCTCTTCTTGCTTTACCTTTGTCTCGGAACGTGTGTGTGAATATGGAAATTTAAAACACCTAACTACAGGGCTTAAGTATAATCATGCCGCCAGGGCGGAGAGACTTATTTTACAGTTAACTGCTCATTTTTACAGTAATCCTTTGATTATTCTTACAGTATTACTACACTCTTCATTTGAAGACTACTTCCATATGATGTGGCCTGCGACGTATGCTTATTTGTGGTTTTTGAAGCTAGCTTGCTACGCTATGTCTTATTGAGTCTGTTGACGACTAATTTGTGTTCATTTTGTTCCTAAAAGGTATGGAAAGCAGTACAATTGTAGCTGCTCTCAATGTATTTAATGCTTCTTTACAGACATAAAACTGCCATTGGTTCCACCGTGCCATGCAGCAAGTCCTGTGCTGAGCAGTTTAAAGGCTGAAATGTGCATGCAATATGTGTTGCACACACCCCGAGGAGCCCTGTTACTTAACATGTGGCTATTTGCATGTTTCCCTATGCATTTTGAATAGGTAACCCTCAAACATGACTTTTATTTGGCATGAGCAGTAGATGGCAGTGTTTCCCCAAGCATTACAATCGTAGGCACCAGGCAAAGATATGAACTTCTTGAACCTTTTTTTCCTAATGGGAAATTGTAAACAAGGCATTCTTTAACCACCATTTCTTCAGATCATGAAAGTGATGAGCATGACTGTTTGAACTATTCATATCGTCTAGAGAGCATTTGTGAATTTAAGATTATAAGTGTATTTTACGATGAATGAAACAGAAATGTAAATGACTTTGAAAATGATGTTCAGTCGGTTGCTATTTATTTCCTCAGTAAATCTGCTTTTTGAGTAACATGATTCAGAACAAATTAGGACGTCACAGAATAATTTGAAAATTCTGAGAAAAGGCTCACAGTGTTTTTCCAAGCATCACCATGATGATGATGATGATGATGATGATTATAATAATGCGGTTTCCTCCCCTCTTTTTATAGTCTTTAAATCTACAGTTTGCCCTAATCAAATCCATTTCTAATTTCTCTGGATTTCTTCCTGTCTGTACCAGCTCTGACCCTCAACTTTAGGATATAATGTTCTTAATATCCAGATTAAATTTTCTTAATCTGCTCTGGAACATGTGAAATTATTTTTGCAATAAAACGCAAAAGTCCCCAGAGCCCTCTGATTGCAGTCTAAGGCTATTAATATAAGGCTATACACTGGTATTTTTCTCCCCCCCCCCCCCCCTCCTACTACTACCAACCCACAATCAAAGCGAAAAGCCATGAAGGTGGCATTCTGCGGTTATCTCCACTAATGAAAGAGAGATTAAAAAGAGGTTTTAAGATGGATTAACAGTGCCCACACTGAGACAAAAGATCTGAAAGGCCCTTAAAAACAAGCTAAATGAACACACACTTTCCAAACCCTCATTAGCATAATGCTAAAACACTTACACTAAATGCTTGATAGAGTAAAAAAGGCTTTAGAAGCAAGCTCGTGACCGCTGGCTTGGCGTAAATCAAGCTTTCTGTGCCATTTCACGTGTAGAACCGAAAAACAGCTGTGTTCTGAGGGGGAAATTTGTGTTTTATATGCAGACAAAGACGACACACACATGCGCACATATATATCCAATGAACCGTATTGGGTTGTGAGTTAAGGCTGTGCCCTTTATCCTTGGTTTCCCTGTAGCTTCTGAGTCTGATGAACAGCTGTTTGTAATGTACTCTGTAGGAACAGAGCTTTACATATGAAGAGTCACTGTGAAATCATTGGAAAAAATCAACAACACACACTGCTTTATTATTTAAATCAAGTGATTACATTTTTCATATTAATGTATAGAAATCCTTCACCAGTTCAAGGTGTTTTTAAGGTCCCGCGGAACACGTTGAGCCTTGTCTGTCTGTGCTAGAAATGCAGCGGTTCGACCGGACAGCTGCTTTTTAAAAGCACTGATAAGAGGCACCCTGATGCTGAACATTGCAAATTGGAAGTGAAGATTGCCTTCCTGTAGACTTTATCTTAAAGCAGTAAAACAAGAAGCTGTGACTACAACTGCAGGTATTGATTTTGCAATTTCAGCAAATTAAGAACAAGACAGAAAACCTATTTAACCTTTCAGTGATTGCCATAGGTACTTTTTGGTGATGTTGAGGCTGACATTTAAATTAGCCCCCTGCCCTGGTTATAGGGCCGGCACCTGACTCCCAAACCCTCCTCTGATTATTCAGCTGAATAGGGGGAAAAAGCATGAATATGGAGGCCTGGTGCATGTTTACCCCCCCCTCCCCATCATATGTCACCCAGCATATATTACATATGTATAATATTTCCACCTCACACATCAATTCATGCATGTGGCCGCAGTCATATAGTGCAGTAATAAGGGAAGGTGGCCATCTGCGCGCTAATAACATCTGTGGCAATATAAAGAATAATGAAAGGGAATAAAAGCCGGCGGTCCCACAATCAGGGCTGCTATTGAATTAAGACTCCTAATGCGAAATAATAAGCAGTTCTTTTTAAGTTTTGCCTTTGCTTCAGAAGTCTAAAACACTCTGTAGGAAAATAAACCACACATGCTGAGCGAATCCGGCTTTCTTATTGTCGATTATAGCTTGAATCGCAGTATGTTTTGAATGCGTGCTGTTTGCCATACAGCTTGACGTGTGCCACTTAAGGAGATGTATTTGCAATATGATCGATGGTGCGCTTTCGTATTTGGATTGTTTTTAATATTGTTGATCAAAACGAATGGAACGCAAGATCAGTCTCAGAGCTGCACCTGCTTCAATAGTTTTGTTCAAATCTGATTGTGCAATATTATTCATAATAAATGGGTCTAATACGAGGAGAATGATGATGGAAGGGAGTCACATATTCAGAATAATTCCAGGGTGGATAAAAAAAAAAGAGGGAGAGGAGAGAAAAAAAATCAACACCACAAAAGGTGTGAGGTGCTTGAATTCACTGAGGGATATTAGCAATCTTAATTGGTACAAGTGCAAATGACTTCTTATTCTGTGCACAGAGGGTGTCAGTCTGAAGGGGTGCTTGCTTTTAAAGGAGCAGAACAACATGCGAACATGTGGGAAAGTCTCTTAATTCATTGATTGCCCCTTGGAACTGATGGCTGCTAATTGTTAGGTGATTAACATGGAGTCGTAATTATGTCGGCCCAAGGGGGCGATTACTGTTTCAACATCATGCCATATTATCACAGAACGGAGCTACAAGGGCTCGGATTTGGAAACAGATGACATATTGTCAACAGCAGCAAGGCTGTGTTTTCCTCAAGCTGAAAAAGTGCACCAGGGGAGCTGTCTCTTTGTTTCAGCCTCATTAATTAAGTGCTAATTGTGTGTAATTATTTACAACACTGCGCTCTGAATAGAGACGTCAAGTGGTTGTGACATAACCGAGAGTCATATCTTCCTATGCTATATTTGTTTTTTTGAAGGTTTTAATAGGTGAGGATTTAATATGTAATATTTAAGTTGTTTATTGTGGATGTTTAATGATTATTATATATATTTTTTGTGTTCTTTTTTTACATTTTTAAATTTATTTTATAAAATGATTTGTACTTTTGGTGACTATTTGAACTATTGGTGAATACATTTCATTTATAAAAAGATAAAAAAATAAACCAGTGAAGATGTTTACTTTTTTTTTTTTTTTTTTGAGGGAACGGGCTGGAGAGATTATCTATTATTATACTTGTTTTTGTTCTCTCTTTATAATACATTTTACATGGCTTTTGGCTAGACCTCATATCTACTGTTAGATATATTTATGAACTGTCTTCTTGTATAGGCTGTGTATGATACTGATCAGCCTGCGGAATCACTTTGGCAATATTCCAAACATTAACATCTCCATTTAATGGAAATGTCAGAGTTTTGACCTGACCTAGAAAGCACCATATTTCCACATGACTGACAAATCCAAGGTCCCACGAGCAGGATCTAGACTTGTCTGGTTAACGTGGTCATGAAGATTTACATTTTCTGATATATATATTATTAGCCGTTGTCATAAGCTGTTAAGTCAGTGATGTTTAAGTGTCATTGGGATTCTGTATTAATTTGTAGTTTTATTAATATCTTTATTTTATTAGTTCAAGTTTTGTTTCAAATATATACATAATAATGTGTAAGATAAATTTTTATTTTAGTTTTTATTTTTATTTTTGCAGTTTTAGTAATTCTGTATAATTTTAGTCATTTACTAATTCTTAGTAATTCAAATTAAATGCCAAATAGCTTAAATTGTTTTTTTTGTATATATTTTGTTTTTCAGCTTAACATTTTATTTTATGTGAAGTAAAAATAAGACTTTCGTTTTTGTTAGTTTTACATGTAAGGTAACACCCTGTCATTAAGTGAAATATTGAAAACATCGTCTCGCAGTTGGATGAAAATAATTTGAAATTCTCTTAAAAAAGCATTTTGACATGAAAATGGGTTTATTTGTAACTCTTGACATGTTTGATAGCACATTTAAATATTCTATTACATATATGTTTGTGTGCAATATGTTTGTGTGCTTTTAATTTTTTTTTCTTCAAAAGATGAAATGCAACAGTACACATGCAATCAAAATAGTGCACTTTGAATCTGCTCCATAAAATCTTAGATGTCAGGCCGCATAGACAGGAACAATTATTTTATTCTGACCTCTCCAGAATTGCCTCTGGAGCACAAAAGCGCCAGAGAACAGCTTCAACAAATTTACCTTTTCGTAGCACCGAAGCACCACCATTTTCTTAATGGCACCGTGAGGATCTCAATGAAAATATTTTGCTTGATGTACGTTTTCATCAGTAAATGCTGGCAGAGTGAATTGAGAACAGCATGTAAAAGATAAGGTCCCCTAAATATTCAAGACTTGTACAGTAGGTGCGGCAGACGCTGCCTCTGAATCCCCCCTCGAGTCGACTGCGGAATTAATTTCAGCTGGCAGCATCATGCTGTGGTCATTTTGTCTGGAGAGACATGTTGTTATCTTGATTTGGCCATCACAGTTCCAAAATGAACACTCAGCATGCTGGCGAACGCTTGAATTTAAAACATAACTACAAAAGACTGTGAGTTTCCTTTCAGAATTTATATAAGGGGAGAGAGAGGGGGAAAAAATCATGCAAAATTACAACTGCCATCAAACAAGGTGTCCAGTGCAGGCAGAAGCAAACTGACGTAAATGCATTTTCATTTCCTGAGGAATTGCAAAAGGTGTGCTGCATAGAACAGAAATAGGCTGTTTTATTATATTTTGACATTTGCTGCAAATTTAGAGATTATGTCCAAACTAAAAGCGCAATTATTGTTTTTATTGATTTGTTTAGTTTGAAAATTTTAGCTTGAAATACTGCATGAGCTCCTAAGGTGCTCTATATTCAGTGGCTGTTGTCCATTTGCGTGAATCAAAACTGAAACCTAATTTTTAAAATAAAAATATTTTGCTATCTATAATAGTTTGTTTTCGCACATTTTTATTTTTATTTTTATTTAATTTATCTAATCTATTGTTACTAAAACTGCATTTATACTATACTTACAGTACATGAAAAAATGTCCAGTAAGAACATCTTTCCCTTTTAAATATCAATAAATGTTCATATTATATTATATTATATTATATTATATTATATTATATTATATTAAATTAAATTATATTATATCAAATATATTCACGAGCTCCTAATGTGCTGTTGATTTAGAGGTTGTGGTCTATTATCTCTCCTGAATCTGAAATTAATATTGAAAATATTGCTTTTGGACTTTTAAATAAATTTCTTTAAAATATCCATTGTTACCAAAAAGTATATTTGAACTCTATTTACAATACGTGGAAATGTTTATGTTAATTTGTAAACACATTTTCCTTTAAATATCAGCAAACTTCATATCTAGATGAAGCATTCAGAGCAGATGGGAAACATCTCAGATAAATCTATTTTGAATAACATTAATATCTCTTTCTTTTTAAGTTGTTTTGTGAACAGATTATATTTTCCCTCAAAGTCAGAACTGACCTAGTAATTAAAATGTTGCAGAGATTAAATTGAATGTTTATTTTTTTTATGATGTCAGATAGATTGCAAAGATCAGATGTTACATTTTAATCAGGTGAAAATGGAATCCAAATTATAGATTTTAATACAAACCTGTATATGTAATGTTTTCACAGAAATCCAATTCTTCAGCATACTAAGAAGCTTAAAGCACAGATGCATTGATTCAGGATGAAAAATGAAAGTGTCTGATATTTAACATGCAGGATTATGACCAGATTTCTGAGAATATAATAGAAAACACATAAGTTGTCTTTCTGTCCTCCCATAACTTTAATCCATGCGCAGTATGCAGGAAAACTGCTGTGTAATTATACAGATTTCCCAAAAATCTATACTTTATCACAGTTTGAACTTTTCTTAACTGTCAGTTTGAAAGTATGAAAATGAGATGAATAAAAATTAAAGTGATCTTTTGCCCTGTGAGCAAAATATTGACTTAATTTGCATATGTTTAAGTTCTGTAAACTTTTGAAGCATGTTTATTAGTTAACACACTATTTTAACCTAATGCTAAGTTTGTTGCCTGCTTTTTTATTTCTGTTTATATATGTTTCTCTGTAAAAATGCTGGGTTCCACACAATAGATTTATGTTGGGATAACATGAAGGAATTAAGTTAACTAATAAGTTTTTACAAATTTGTGGTTTGAACATACAACAATTAATAATTTTACCCCAAAAAAAACCCTCAAGAATTGTGTTGTTTCAGCTCAAGTTAAATAAGTAGTTTAAAGAAACAGCAAATGTCATTTTTTGAGCATACAGGGGTTGGACAATGAAACTGAAATACGTGGTTTAAGACCACAATAAGTCATTAGTAGGGTGTAGGGCCTCCTTTTGTGGCCAATACAACATCAAATGACAGAAGACCTGCACAGTTATCAGAGGGATTTTGAGACATTCTTTCCGCAGAATAGTGACCAGGTCACTACTGTATGTCATGCTAGTGGAGGAAAACGTTTCCTGACTTGCTCCTCCAAAACACCTCAATAATATTTAGATCTGGTGACTGTGCAGGCCATAAAAGATGTTTAAATTTACGTTCATGTTTGTCAAACCACTCTGTCACCGGTCTTACTGTGTGTATTGGTGCATCATCATCCTGATACACAGTACCACCTTCAGGATACAGTGTTCGAACCATTGAGTGCACATGGTCCTCCAGAATGGTTAAAAGTGGAAAAAACAGTGAAGGTGGACTCATCAGAGGACAATAAATATTTCACATTGTCCACAGCCCAAGATTTCGGCTGCTGGCACCATTGAAAACAACGTTTGATATTGGCATGAGTGCAAGGTTTGGCTATAGCAGCCGGATATGTACATATTGACCCTGTGGAGCTCCAAACGAACAGTTTTGGTGGAAACAGGAAAGTTTGACCAGGCCGGTCAAATTAAGCCATGAATCCTCCAATACTAAATTGGCCATGTTTTCAGTTTCATTGTCCAACCCCTGTATATGAGCATTATCACACAAGTAGTGGCGGTGCAATATGGCTATATAT
Organism: Danio aesculapii; assembly: GCF_903798145.1. Lineage (NCBI taxonomy): Eukaryota > Metazoa > Chordata > Actinopteri > Cypriniformes > Danionidae > Danio > Danio aesculapii. The sequence continues at coordinate 18,197,447 of NC_079458.1, forward strand.
CGGCACTGCTGGGAGACGTGTGTTGGCTCAAGGCCACAGGCTGAGTGCCTTAGTGTCCCAGCGATCAAACACGGAGAGTCTCAAGTAATGACGAATAAGATGATCTTGCTTACATTTTAAGAGCATACGGCTGAACGACATGAAATGCCACCAATCTACAGACATTTCCCAGTATTTCCCTGTTGCAGCCAGGTATTCACAAAAATTAACCCTGATAAAGCCAATGTAAAGCAAACACTACTACAACCCCAAGTCAGAAAAAAATTTGGGACAGTATGGAACATGCATATAAAAAAACAAAATAGGGGCTCCAACCCTAATCCATTAGGAGCAAAGATGGACCATGGATCGCCAGTTTTCCTACAAATATGTGAGAAAATTCTTCTCAATGAAAGTTAGGAAGACATATGGATATTTCAATTCAACAATGCGTAACAATTAAAAGATTCAAAAAAGGAATCTGGAGGAATAAAGGACGTAAAGGGCATTATTCTTAAATATAAAGGGTGCAAGCCCAAGCTGAACAACTGTGATCTCCGATCCCTGAGGTGGCACTGCATCAAGAATTGTCATTCATCTATAAGCGATATTACCATGTGGGCTCAGGATTACTTTGGCAAACCTTTGTCAATTACCACAATATGTAGTTAAATCCACAAATGCCACTTAAAACTGTAATGTGCCAAAAGGAAGCCATATGTTAACAGTGTCCAGAAGTGCTGTTGACTTCTCTGGACTCGGAGGCATCTGGGATGAACCATCACACAGTGGAAATGTATACTGTGGTCAGATGAATCAATATTTCAGGGGTTTTTTGGGGGGAGAAATGGACACCGTGTGCTCCAGACCAAAGAAGAAAAGGATCATCCAGACTGTTACCAGCAAGTTTAAAGCCAGGGTCTGTCTAGGTTGTATCAGTGCCTGTTGCCCACCTTAAGACTTGTTTGCTTGAACAAAAAAAACAAAACACAAAACAAAACAGAAACAATAAAAATCTGGAAAAACACAATAAATAATGTTTGTTGTATTGTCTGCAATGAAATACAAGTCAAAGTAAATTTAGAAATCACTTTTTTTATTTGCGTTTTCTATACAGTCACAACTTTTTCTGATTTGGGGTTGTATATTACAGCAATAAGCAAAAATATTAAAGCCCGAAATCGACTTAGAATATCACTTACCTGTTCTATAATGTTGATAATGATGTTGGTAGAATATTGCACGGCTGTCAGCCAATCAGATTCGACTGAACTGTTGTGCATATATATATCAACATAATAGAACAGGTTTAAACTATTTAAACTATTTTGTTTAGAAATGTGTTGACTAATCTTCTCTCTGTTAAACAGCACTTGGGAATTTCTTTTTTAAATAAAAGAAAAAATTACCATGGGAAATGTCACAATTTTGACGAGCCTCTATTGACTGAGCGCACACAGCCTTAAGTTTTGGAGGTTTTACTTACTTGATACTTGATGTGCTCACTGTTGTTGTACTAGTATTATCAACAACCGGAGGTGACTCGGAGGAACTTTAATGATGAAAAGTTGTGAAGTCAGAAGTTGCTAAACAAATGAATTTACAGTTGAAGAATTATACCCAATTATACCAATATTATACCCTCTTTGAATTTTTTCTTCTTTTTTAAATATTTCCCAAATGATGTTTAACAGAGTAAGGAAATTTTCACAGTATGTCTGATAATATTTTTTTTGTCAAAATTATTAGCCTTTTTAAGCTATATTTTCTTTCGATAGTCTACAGAACAAACCATCATTATACAATAACTTGTCTAATTACCCTAACCTGCCTAGTTAACCTAATTAATCCAATTAAGCCTTTAAATGTCACTTTAAGCTGTATAGAAGTGTCTTGAAGAATATCTAGTCAAATATTATTTACTGTCATCATGGCAAAGATAAAATAAATCAGCTATTAGAAATGAGTTATTAAAACCATTATGTTTAGAAAGGTTGAAAAAATCTTCTCTCCGTTAAACAGAAATTGGGGGAAAAATAAACTGGGGTGCAAATAATTCCGACTTCAACTGAATAAAATAAATAGGTTGTGGATAAGTTAGGAGGACACTCATGAAAATATTTTCCATGCTTTGTTGTCAGTCGGTTGTGTACGCTTGCAAAAATTGGCCTTTAATCCCAGCACCAAGGCAACAGTGAGAGAGCAGCAGTTCTTGCATACTAGTGTTTTACGTACAGTGTTTGGCAAATTGTTCCTAAATAGCTTAAAAGTAAAATAGTGGATTTTATTTTGTAATATTTTCTACTTATTTTTATTTTACTTTAACCAACTGAAAGGCAACAGTGTGATGGAAAAGATGTTAAATGCAAAACATGTTTCTTTAGTTTGTTAATATTATATTGATGAGTGCCACACATTTAATGTAAAGGATGTTATTACTTTATGTATTAAAGTTCAGCAACTTTAATACCAATGACAATCAATGACAATCCCACCTCCCTCAGATATTGTTCTTCAACTGTTGTTACAATATGAGATATGAGTACACTGTTCATCACCCCGATGATTTCTTGTTGCTAGACATTTTGGTCACCATTTAAAAGAAATTAAAATCACTTCAGCTGAAATTGTTGACTATCATTCTTCATTTAAATTGTCAATTTCTTCAACAAACAGTCATCTTTGGCTGTTAAAGCAACACTGTCAAGTGGTGTAACTGGTTTGTGTCAATTGGTGTAACCAGTATTTTACATAAAAATATAATTAAATATATGAAAATAATGTGAAATATAAATTAAAACGCATAGTTTAGTGTAATAAAATAGTTTTTAACAATTTTTGCATAATTTGTCAACGATTATTTAGAAATCAGATGTGTTTTTGCATGTGTCTGGCCAAATATTGCAAAAACTCATTAAAGTGTACATTTTAGAGATAACACAAAATAAATGTTATTGTGCTATTTTAAACCAATATATAATAATTTATATCTGTGTGTACACTTGAATATCATCTAGGAGGAGTAAATTATTTCATATTTCACAATTTTTGGCAGCTACACCATTTGACATTTTTAGGTACATTCAGTCTTAATGTTTGTCAAAAATTGTGTAAATGTTAATTTTAATTACATGAATACAACATGAATACAATCTGTACATTTTAAAATACCCGACGGATACTTTTAAATCAACTTTATAAAAGATTTTTACATTTCTCATCTTGCCACACCTTATTTGTCACTGACCCATGTATATATATATATATATATATATATATATATATATATATATATATATATATATATATATATATATATATATATATATATATATATATATATATATATATATATATATATATATATATATATACGCACACACACACACACACACACATATATGTATATATATGGATGTGTGTGTCTGTGTCCATTCATAACAATTGGTGCAGACAACAACTTTTCAGTCGTTGTGTGTGTGTGTGTAGAAAAAGTCACGTGTTCCCAAGATGAGAACGAATCTTATATTTTTGATGTTTTTCTATGTAAACGAGGATGACAGATGTGCGTTACTCACGTCCTCTGCCGCACCTTGCACATAAGCATCTCGTTTTTTTCAAGCAGCATGTCAATATGAAACGGTTTCAACTTTTAATTTTCAACTTTAATGCACTTTTGTCTATTCATCAGACTATGTGTATTTAATTCATTTATTTTCGTTTTTATTTTCAATTTTATTTTATGGGCAGCATGGTGAGTCAGTGGTTAGCACTGTTGTCTCACAGCAAGAAGGTCACTGGTTCGAGTCCTGGATGGGCCAGTTGGCATTTCTGTGTGGAGATTCATGTTATCCCCGTGTTTGCGTGGGTTTCTTGCGTTATAGGTAAATTGGATGAACTAATTGGCCGTAGTGTATGAGTGTGTGTGTGTGAATGAGAATGTTTCCCTGCATGGTGCTGGGTTGTGGCTAGAAGGACATTCGCTGCGTAAAACGTATGCCAGAGTAGTTGCCGGTTTATAATAAATCAGGTACTAAGCCTAAGGAAAATGAATGAATGAAATTTAATTTATTCAGTTTTTAATAACATTGTAATTTAAATATTTCTTTAAATCATTAATTTCACATAATTGATGTTTAAATTTAATTTTTACATTTTTTGAATTTGTATTTTGTTTTTATTTAATTTTTAGATGCATTTTATTTGTTACAAAACATTTAATAACTTTATAGTTTTTATTTATTATTTTTGTTTACGATTATTATTATTATTATTTATACTTTTACCTGTATATCACTATTCATCAAATGATTGCACCCTGGTGAGCATTTAGAAATTGGCTCAGTTTTGGCTAGTATTTTTCTATTTAAATGTGTTTTCATGTGCAAGTTAATGCTTTTTAACCAAGTGGAATCTTGCCTTCTGATGTATGTTTGCATTTACTGTTCTAAGAGTTTTGAAAAAAACACATGTCAGTTAGGAATTTAACAACCATCTCTATACAAATGAAGCCTTTTGCAAAGGCCTTTAAAGGTCTTCATAGATTTTTCTCTCTTTGTCCTTTGTTGTTTCAAGCATTGCAAATTGAAGTCACGCTCTTTATGTCCTTAAATTGGTTTCACACTTCTCCAACAGTTTGTTCATCCAAATCTGGCCATGATATATCATTATCACTACTTTTGGAGGAAATCCATAGGATCAATACATTTGCCAGCCACTGGGCTTTGGATTGCCTACATGCTGAGCGCTTTGTTGCACCACAAGTCAAGTAGATAGAGCCACAGGCAACCGCAGTCTGTTCCTGCTCCTCATTCAGAGGAAATAAGCCAAGAAATGTCAGGAGTTAGTGCTCGTCCATTCACACCAATTCTGTGGGCGGGAGATTTGGTTTTGTTTTCAAATCTCAGTCAAGTGCCGTGGCCACAGCAATCGTTTCCCTTACAAATGTTAACCTGCGAAAATCGTCATTGACTGCTTTGGAGAAGTGTGACGGATAGATTTTGTGATTAAATTTCTTTTTTCGACTCGTTTCATTGTCTGGCTTTAATATTACCTACCCCATCATTTAAAATGTAGTGGTCAAGCTCACAGATAGATTGATCACCAAGCCTGTGTGCTTTGTTTTGTGTTCCTTAATGCACTCAGGTCAGCGGGAGACCAAATTATCAAGCTGATTTCAGCATTGAACTCATACTTGAGTACCAAATATGCAAATTAATGTTGTTTTTAAGGATCATGTGACCGGAGCAGCTGAAAATTAAGCTTATTAAACAATATATATATATTTTAAATGTATTTTAATAGAAAAAAAGCTTTAGGTTGTAATATTTTAAAAATAATATAGTTATTTAATATTTCATTAAATAATGGCCGTAGTGGCGCAAGTCTTTTTTACACAGATCTACGAAGTACCTATGGCGTTATTTAAATGACAAATATAGTGAGCGCAGTATTACAAGTTGAGATGGCATTCATGTAATACGAGCATGTGAAGCTCTTTGTTTACGCGCCGACTTCCTCTGTTCGTGCACAAAACTTCTTGCATGCCCTCAAATATACACTGCTTAAGTGCAGATTTTCTTGTGCGCTCTCAAATAAATGTTGCTGAAGTGCGATTTAGCGTGTTTTTGTAACGAGTATGTCTCCAACATTTATTAGATTGGCTAGGAATACTTGTGAATGTCTCCAATAGACCTACAGAGCGGAATTAATGCAGTGAAACGGCTATAAACTCCAGCAAGATAAAGTAATAATATGCAGAGCCATAGACCTTTATCTATAAAGAATAATTATGGAAACTGTGTTCATCTTAACTGAAAGCTACATCGTGTTTGCTAGCCTGACGCATCACGCACCTGTCAAGTCAGTCAATCAGTCATCAAACAAATAGCGCACAGCACTATTACGGTTACAGAAAAGTTTTCACTGTTATAATTCACTTATCTTTTAATACGTTTTGGTGCAATTATATCCGGCTATAAAAAACACGGCTGAATGTTTTGCATGAGATGCTGTAATGTAGCCGTGGTGGGATGAATTTTGGTGTGGTGCCCCGCCACGGAAGAATGAATGTAGCCGAAACCATGAGTGACATCATTTATTCGTTTCGTAAACATTAAGTTTGAGCAAAATTTCTTCAATTTGTTCGAAGCCCTATAAACGTTTCTGAAGACCACGAATTACGTAGCCAGAAGTATGTATGGCAGCGTTTAATTTTTAAAATGAATGCTACGGGGCGGTATAATAAGGGGTGACACCCCCTCAACCCCCGCCTCAACCCCAGTCCTCAGTCTCGTCTACGACATCACCCCCCCGCCCCCCTCTCCCGGTCTTCACTGTCATCTGCGACAAACCCCCACCATCCACCCCCTCGGTATTCACTTTTGTCCGCGACAGCCCTGCCGCTCTTCACTTCGCCAACCGGTCACTTCCTTTTTTTCTTTCGGGTTGAGGGCAGCATGATCATCGTTTGCCTAGAGCGCCAGTTTAGCTTGCTCCGGCCCTGGGTATGATGACGTTGCTTTTCGCGCTTACCAGCTGACCACTCACCTCTGTATGCACGGCTTTCCCACTGTTGCTAGTTTGTCCCGTTAGCTCGCCATGTACGTCGGCAGACTTGAGACGCAGAGAGGGTTTGACCACGATGACGGGGTTTGAGTTTAGTGAAGAACGGTTCATGAAAAGCAGGTAAGACAAAAACAACAAGCCAAAAAATAAAATAAACAAGTAAATAACAGGGTGATAATGTGGTAAAATCTGAAAACGTGGTAAAAGTCAGGCTTTTCTTTCTCTGGATTGCTTTTGAAAATTGTTGGTTGGGTTTAGGGAAGTGGGTGGGTGGGTCAATCAATACAATTAGTTGGGTTTAGGAAAGGTGGATGATGGGTCAATCGATCGGTCAGTCAAACAGTCAGTTGATGACAGCGGCCTCTGGTGGATTTGCTTGAGAACAGCAGGTGCGAATGGCACTCGCGAGAGAAATTTGAGATCACAAAAAGCATGCACAGTAGCCTCTGGTGGATCCGCGAAAACAAAAACTGCAAAAACTGGGACGTATTTGGTGGTCTCCAGAAATGTATCTAGAGGTACGTTTTCAGAATGAGCCTGGTTTGAATATATAGGTTTTGTAATAATTTTTTTTTTTTTTACACATTTTGTTAATTTAATTATACTTTAATATGCAGTGATCATACTCAGGGATGGAATAATCTCTAAGCCGCTGCCATTTTTCCTGTTTATTAATACATTCTGGTCGGTGAGAGCCAAAACTTTTAAGCAGTTTTCACCATTGAAACCAAATCAGCATATTAATTCAAAACATTGTGACTGGAGCTGCTAAAAATGCATTGATTTGTCATTACAAAAAGACATGCCGTTTTAAAATGTATCAAAAAGCGAAAACGTGCATTTAAATTGACATATATATATATATATATATATATATATATATATATATATATATATATATATATATATATATATATATATATATATATACATATATATATATATATATATATATATATATTTATTTATTTTTTTTTTCATCAAAATACGAAAACCGTTTCTGGGTTTTTTGTGTAAGCAAGTATTTTACAGCACTTTAAAAAATACTCAAAAATGCATCTGTCAATGTTTTCAGACTATTATATTTGATTTACCAAAGTCACACAAGTGGCAATTTCACATCTGTCACATACACAATGGATGTCACATCCATAGCAACACTTTTCCTCATAAATGTGAAAATATTATATAAAATAAAACCAATCATTTTTGTTCTATAGAGAGCCAACCCTTATCTTGTTGATTATCATTGTTTCTTTTGGGTTGTGCAGTTCAATTCATAGAATTTCTACAAAGTATGTTGTGTACTGTTAAACCGCAGACTTTTTTGGTCACATCCATGACACATGTTTACTTTCCACATTTAAAGTACAAAACATGTTTACAGATTGATATCTTTCTGGTCGCTTAACTCTGTGGTCAATTGTTCTGGAAAATATAAACAAACATTTCAATATAATTTTAACATATGCTTTCTATGTGAATATATGTTTTGAGTTTTTACTGCAAATGTTACATCCATAATGCTGGAATTGCTCCTATATATATATATATACATACATTTTTCTCTTCATTCAATATTTGCATGCATGTTTTAACAAATGTTCAATATTAATTTGTACACTTCTTTTGTTTTTGTTTTCTACACGTTTGTTGACTTTAATCATAACGGTTTAAAATGCGGTGGTCAAGCTCACTGACGGATTGATCGCCAAGGCCTTGTTCTTTTTTTTTTCTTCTGTTCATTAATGCGCTCTGGTCAGTGAGAGCCAAAAGCTGGCCACTTCCGAAGTAATTACCATCCCGTAAACAGGTCAGCAGTGTGTTCGGCCACAGCTGCTGCCACTGCGGTGGTAGACACTTCAGCCAGCTAAGCTTCCAGTATTGATTGGCCAGTCTGTGACATCTCCTAAGCCCATGTCACCCAACTGAAAGAAGACTCCAAATTGTCCAATAATAAAGTGTTGGAAGTTGTAGCTGCTCCCTCCTGAGACTTGGCCATGTTAGGGTGGTGGTGGAGGGGGGGTGGACACCTTCAGGACCATCAATCCTCCCTTGAAGGCTCAATATAGTGCTAAATTAGCCAAAGGGAGAACGGAAAGACCACTGGACATCTGTTACAGACCTTTGACATATTTTCCCCCTATGCTCACTTATTTAAATACTGCTGTAAAACAGTCAAAGGCTGGAGGAGTATAATACCAGGATTTACTGTTGAAAAGAGGCAGATTCAGGGAATCTTTTAAATCCCTTATGGCAGGTCTATAAGTGCAGGGGAGCGACATTCTGAAAACAAAGCCAGATCCCAAATCAACACAGGAGACTCCCCTTTTTTGGGGAGTCTGATTTTTATTTATGTATTTATGTATTTTTTTATTTATTTATTTGTATTACTGTTATTGTTACTACTATTTATTTAGTTTGATTCAATTCAATTATGATTGCTTTATTTTTTTTCATTTAATACATTTTTATATATTTTTCATTTTGTTTTATTTAATTGCTTATTTATTTTTTATTTATTTTTAAGTATTCAAGTAAATATTTTTATTATTTTATTGCTTTATTTTTAATTCTTCTTTTTCTTTTTCTTATTTATTGTTATTGGTGTTCATTTTCATTTAATTAATTTCTTCTCATTTATTTATTTTTAATTTATTTTTAAGTATTCAAGTAAATATTTTTATTATTTTATTGCTTTATTTTTAATTCTTCTTTTTCTTTTTCTTATTTATTGTTAGTGGTGTTCATTTTCATTTAATTAATTTCTTATTTATTTATTTTTAATTTATTTTTAAGTATTCAAGTAAATATTTCATCACACTTTACAATAAGGTTCATTAGTTAGTTAATCAATGCATTTACTAACATGAACAAACAACATTTACTACTGTATTTGTTCATGTTAGTTAACGTTAGTTAATGAAAATGCAGTTGTTCATTCTTAGTTCATGTTAACTCACGGTGCATTAACTAATGTTAACAAGCATGGACTTGGATGTTAATAATGCATTAGTATATGTTCATTTATGATTAATAAATGCTGTACTGTAAGTGTAAGTGTTGGTCATGATTAGTTCATGTTAGTAAATGCATTAACTAATGAACCTTATTGGGAAAGTGTTACCAAATATTTTTTATTATTTTATTGCGTTATTTTTATTTCTTTTTATTATTACGATTATTATTATTTTTGTTTGTTTGTTGTTATTTATTGTTATTTTCATTTAATTAATTTCTTCTAATTTAATTTTTTTTTATTTATTTTTAAGTATTCGAGTAAATGTTTTTATTATTTTATTGCTTTATTTTTAATTCTTCATCTTCGTGTTCTTTTTTTTCTTTTTATTATTTAGTGTTGGTGTTAATTTTTATTTAATTAATTTCTTCTCATTTATTTATTTTTAAGCATTCAAGTAAATATTTTTTATTATTCCATGACATTATTTTTATTTCTTATTATTACGGTTATTATTGTTGTTATTTTTATTATTATTATTATTATTATTATTATTATTATTATTATTTATTGTTATTGTTATTTTCATTTAATTAATTTCTTCTAATTTATGTATTTTTTATTTATTTTTAGGTATTCAAGTAAATGTTTTTATTATTTTATTGCTTTATCTTTAATTCTTCTTCTTCTTCTTCTTCTTCTTCTTCTTCTTCTTCTTCTTCTTCTTCTTCTTCTTCTTCTTATTCTTCTTATTATTATTATTATTATTATTATTATGAACAATTATTGCAAGTTAGTCAACAGTAATTTTTTTCCTGTGCAAATCAAGATTGAAATATTTTTGCTTGGTTTTTGCAAAATAGCTATGCAGTTAATCAATCAATCAATCATTACACAATTAGTTAAATTAAGCAAACACACAATAAGTAAATCAAATGACTGTATGTATTAATGCGTATGCAATGAGCAGTGTTCACATTTATTGTTTAATTTGCTTTCTTAAATCTAGACTTCACAGTGAGCGACACCAGTTTTGGCGGCAAGTTAGTGTTTCTCCTATTAAGCGAGGCTAAGCAGACATGATTTTGAATCCTCGTTGGTGACGAGTGGAAAAATTCCTAAAAGCACTAGTCTCGGCTGTGCGAATTAGGTCTTATAAAGGTCTTGATTGGCATGTCATTGACAGCAGAGTAAACACAAAGTGACAGAACTAGAATGAGTACATAATCATTTAACAGCACAGTTACTTTCCTGAGTAAAGCGCACTAGCAGAGGGGCTTGCTTTATACGCTTCTCGTTTCCTCCTGCCCATGTAAAAAAGGGGGGAAAACGCCAGTAATTGTTAGCTATTTCATGTTGATTCTGGTCGTTTTCTGATTGCGCTGTCCTCCCCGTTATGGGCCAGCGAGCACACAAGCGCCTTAGCTCACTTCATAGCAAAGAGCAACAAGCGGAGAAGTTGTTGGTGTAGGAACGGAGAAAGGCATCCACTATAAATATTTAATCCGCTACGACTGGCTCTGGATTTCAGCTTTGTCTTTCATTGGATTACGCATTTAAGACTTCAAAAGATTAATGGAACTGCAAATAGAAGAGGGCTTCTCATCTCCCCACCGCATCTCAAAGATAAATGGAAGAATTACCATACAAATATCTATTTCAAGACACTAGGCTTTGTCGAGTGTTTAGAAAGATCAAAGGAGTATGTTTACAGATCGATGTGTTTTCATTCAGCGTGGAGAAAAGCGAAATTGTTTAATTTTGTTACTCTGAAGTCAGTCACATTATTTGCTCTTTAAAACCCAGAGTATTGTATTATCCGTGCAGCGAGGAGGCCCGTTTGTTTGGACTCACTGTCAATTTAATTAGAAATCAGTGAAATAGCAGTTTGCGTTTAAGGAGATGATAGCTCTGTTTCTGCTCATTGATTTTGCATTATTGCTAAAGACATACCGTGGTTCCACTCAACACTAGGGGTCTATTGGGAAAACCAGGTAAAAGGACTGCTGATGTATTTAAAATGATTTGCAAAAATCAATTGTTTTGTCTTGCATAAAATGCAAAGCATGGATGCGTGTTGCCCCCATGCTTCTCCAATGATGGGCTTACACAATTCAAACGTTCTGTTAAAGATACATATAAATACATACAAATATTTAAAATCAAACAAAAAGTGCTTCAGGGGTAATTAATGTGTCGGTACTCTTTGGGTAAACGATACATGAAGATGATTTATGCAAAAAAATTATGCAACCCAGGCTCATTCTGATTACATTCCCCTTTATACATTTCTGGAGAGAGCAAAGTATGTCCCAGGAGCTATGTTATTTTGCAGTTTTTGTTTTCGTGAGTCTGCTAGAGGCCGCTGTGTATGCTTTTTCAGATCTTATACAAACCCAACCAATAGTGATTTAAAAATCACCTATTGACCCGCCCACCCCCTTCCCTAATCCCAACCGCAGTGTTTTCTAAATGTATCCAGAAAAAAAAAAAACCCTCGTGGCTGCCTGATTTGACCACATTTTCAGATTTGACCACATTCTCACCCTGTTATTTACTTGTTTATTTAATTTTTTGGCTTCTGTTTTTGTCTTGCCTGCTTTCTGGTACTGTTCTTCACCAGACTTGAACCTCGTTGTCACAGTCAACTGTGCTCTGCGTCTTAAGTCCGCTGACGTACGTGTCGAGCTACTGGACAAAAGCCGTCCTTATGGAGATAAGCACTCAGCTTGTAAGCGAGAAAGGGAACCGCGTCATGCCACCCCATAACGTTCGTTTTAACGACGAAATGCAGCCAAATGTACTTTTGGCTACATAATTCGCATCTCCAGAAGTGTATAGGGCTACGTTTTCAGAATGAGCCTATGTTGAAATTGTATGTCCAAGGCATTCGAAAAAAGTAAAAAACTATGTTAAAAGCCTTTATTCACATGGGATTCCATTCCATTGAAATGAATAGAATAGAATAACCATGTGAATAAAAGCTTTTAAAATAATTTTTTTCTAGTGCCTTGGACATAATTTAGCTGTTTATATACAAATATTTGCTTAGAAATGCAATCTGAAATCATTTTGGTTTATCTGGTGATAAAATATAATCAATAATAAACAGCTAGCTATGACTCTTAAAAAGTATTACTGCCAGCTATGATGCTTTAAAAAAACTAAACTAAACTTGGATCAAAATTGTACATTGATAATTTCCTTAAAGTCTACATGAAATCTGAATTTTACTAGGACACTTTTTTATTCTTAAGGAGTTAATCTATTGAAAAAAACTGTCTGTTTTGGTCATTTTTAATTTAAATCTTACCTTTAGCTTTCACAAAAAAATAAATAAATAAAATAAATTAAAAAATCAAATAGCTAATTCCGTGGTGATGTCTGTTTGACAACATCCATTAGTTTGTAGGATAAGTGCAAAAATAAACTGAATATTCTGTTTCAGTCACAAAAAATGCATCATACTGAGATAAGTCTGACACAACAACTCTTTCATGGACACTTTAAACACTGAGAAGACAGTGGTCAAAATACATTAAAAAAAGAATTCTACCAAGAAGAGTTAAATTTGTCAGCTATTTTTAGTTTAGTAGTCAAATTTACATGATAGTATTTTAAACATTAACTTTTTTTTAAGCTAGCTATAATCAGTGAAGATATTTTTATTTCTGTCATGCTGCAAAATAAATAAACTTGTACAGATGATTATTTGTAATTATTATTTACAGTTACAATCACAAAAATTGTTGGATCATTTGTGTTGTATATTGTTATATTGTAATATATAATGTTATGTATCATAATTATTGCACTTTTTAAACATATTTTCCTTATATAGTGTATTTATTATAGTCTATTTATATTTATCCTAAATTAACACACTCTCTTTGTTAATATAACATATAAAGCATATAAAGTTTACCAGGAGAGAAGTTGGTTTAATGACCAAAGTTGTTTCTATTGTCTTTATGAACCAACATTTTTATCTAATTACATAAAAATGCATATAATGTTTTTACAAAAAATGCCTTTATTCAATTTTCACTCATATCTTACATCTGTGATTTCTGTATACCCTTCTTAAATCAGTAAAATGTGAGGTAAACTAATAATCAATCCACCAAAAACTTGTTTTGCTCCAGAAGTTTTAAATCAATGTTAATCTGACTGCCACAAACTGTTTAGCGCAGTTTAGTGAAGCCATGCAAATCCGTCAAGCTGCTTGATATTAGCCGCTGGTGTGCTGCCATGTGTTCCTAAACAAACATATGTCCAATTAACACAGGCGTTAAAATGACCAACCGCTTTATCATTTGCATAACGTTCATTCAAGAATGTTACAATGGCAATTACAACAATTAACATCTTGCGCACATGTCACTTGCCCCGTGCCGCAAGCCACAGCAATTATGTCTATGCTAATTAGACTTTATGCTTTTAGGGAACAATTAAATGATTTAGCATGCCTCCGTTATAAAGCTGGGGGTAATTTCCACCCCCCCCCCTCCGACAACTGACACACTCCAGTGCACATCTTGGCCTCTTGGTTTGTCCCTCCAGAAAACAAGATGGACTTTGTGAAAGACAAGAGCAATTTCCATCTGATCTCAAGAGCCTCATTGGTATGACGGGCGCAAATGAAAGTGTGTGTTTATTAATACAGTGGTGGAGCGTGCCGTCAGCGTGCGTATTGACGTTTGCTTTTGACACTTGTATTAGAGAAAGCTCGTGTCTGGGATCAAAATGACATGTTTGGGGCATTTAGATGCAATTTATACTTTTTCTTGTGATATTGAATTTATTTTTTGTATGTTATTTGCTTTTATTAGATGAGCATACATGCATAAACACTCATATATCGGCTTGGTATTATGTCTGTTCTGCATTTTAATACAAATAGTTTTTTAATCACTGTTTTAATTGTGCTAATTGTTTACTCTAATTATGATTTTCTGATTATACATCATGTTATTCTGAATTTACTGATTCTTTTTTATCTAAATAAAACACTACAATCATTAATGCTAATTATTGAATAATGATTAATGCTAGTGAATTAAGGAATCACGTTATATTAAACCATATTAAAAATCTATGTGAAATTTCATTTAAAGCAAGAGTTCACCTCAAAAATATAAAACTTATGCTGTTAATTTATTCACCCTGTACAAAATATTGGTGACTTGCATTTTTTGAATCACCAGAAACAAGGCATGTAGTGTAAAATAATATTACTAGCAACCATTAAATAAAAAATAATTTTTTTTAATATTAATTAATAAAGGTTATGGTAGCAATTATATTAAATATCCCTAATATATTCATGTTATATGCTGAGCAGGGCTGCACAATATATCGTTTCCGCATCAATATCCTGCGATGTGACTATTGTGAATGATCACATTGCGATATGCATTGAGTATGTAGTATAATTTATCATTTGCATGTGTTTTTGATGCCTGTGATTTGTATAATGATTTTAAAAACATTCAGGTATAAGAAATTGTACCATTTGTAACCTTAACTTTGGATTAATTTGATTGAATTATTCTTATTTTTATCATTCAGTTAATGTACTTGAACACTGTTAGACTTGGGAAATGATAGAACACTTTATTTCAATTTAATCTTTTTCTTGATTGTATTTATAGATTGTTATGCATGAAAATACTCACAATGTGTGCCAATAAGGAAATGCACTGCAAATAGCACAGACTACAACAAAAACCTGGTGGGGGACCCCAAAAAGTTATAGATTGATTTTATTAGATTTTATGGAGATACAAATAGGAAACATTAATTCATCAATCTCTGACTAAACACTCGCATGAAAATACTCACAACACATGCAAATACAGAAACACACTGCAAGTAGCACAGTGTGGTACAGCCAATCCTCCCAAACCTGTCTGGGTCCAGTCAGACCAACTGCGAGGCCTGGTCCACAATAAAAATGATGGCGCTCCCAGGAAAGTGATGTTTTATTTACAGTGTCGTAGAATCCACTGGAAGTGAGAGTATAAGTGACAGAAAAATAGACAGTAATACAAAGTGCCAAAAGAATGATGACAAAAAATCCCAAGAAAAATAAATCAAATAAACAAATCAAAAAGACTTAAATATACAGAATTATTAGCCCCCTGTTTATTTTTTCCCCCAATTTCTGTTTAACTGAGAGAAGATTTTTTCAACACATTTCTAAACATAATAGTTTTAATAGCTCATTTCTAATAACTGATTTATTTTATCTTTGCCATGATGACAGTAAATAATATTTTACTAGATATTTTTCAAGACCGCTTAAAGTGACATTTAAAGGCTTAACTAGGATAGTTAGGTTAACTGAGCAGGTTAGGGTATTTAAGTTGTTGTAAAATGACCTTAAATTCATTTTAAAAAAATTTAAAACTGCTTTTATTGTAGCCGAAATAAAACGAGTAAGACTTTCTCCAGAAGAAAAAAATATTATCAGACATACTGTAAAAGTTTCCTTGCTCTGTTAAACATCATTTGAAAAATATTTAAAGAAAAAAAATCAAAGGGGGGCTAATAGTTCTGACTTCAACATACAAAAAGAAAAATAAATGTATCCACAAAATGCAACTACTAGAAATTCACTCAAGGTACCTCTGTAACTAGTTTGCTGACTTGGTAACCAAGCACTGATTTGGAGTCTGGCCTTTTTTACAAAACAATTTGCTGTCCACATTTCCACATAAAATGTAATGTTTTCATTAATGTTCTTCTTTTTAAACAAAACACAAAAACATATTTCCACAATTAAAATATTACTATAAAACAATTTTTCTGGACATGTGACACACCTGCAGGACAACACTAATGGTTTTTTCAGATTCCACTGATCTGCGCCGGCACGGTAATAATGTCCTAATCGGCCCCCAATCACTGCTCTGTTTTGCTGGTGAGACAGGTAATTCAACTACTGCCCACTCATTCATTCATTCATTCATTCATTATCTTTTTCGACTTTATTAATCTGGGGTCGCCACAGCAATGGATGCCCTTCCAGCTGCAATCCATCACTGGGAAACATCTATACACTCTCATTCACACACATATACTATGCATAATTTAGCTTACCCAATTCGCCTATACCACATGTTTTTGGACTTGTTGGGGAAACCGGAGCACCCGGATGAAACCCACGCTTACAAGGGGAGAATATGCAAATTCCACAAAGAAATGCCAACTGACCCAGCCAAGGCTCGAACCAGCGACCTTCTTGCTGTGAGGCAATTGTGCTACCCACTGCACCACCATGCTGCCCTACCGTCCACTCATTCAACAAAAACACCAGACAAAACAACATAAACACAAAGTATGGAGTGTGGGCTTGTAATATGTGCATGAATGTGTGCCAGCACTGCTGTTCCTAGCGGTAAAGATCATATAAATTACGAAAATGCGTTGGGGGACCCCAAAAATTAGTATAGATTGTTATATGCATAATCATAATCAATTGATCTAACATTACAAATTCTTTCCAAATAGAGATATTAAGTCATATGGTGAAATTGTAGTTCACAATATATATCACAAATTAAAAAATATAGCAATGTTAGATTTTTCCAATATCGTGGAGCCCTAATTCTGAGCGTATTTTACACAATAGCTTGTAATTATCTTAGAGTTTTTTGGAGCTTTTCATTGTAAATACCTTTTTAAGAATCCCATATCAACATATCTGCATTTGTTTGCCACTTATGTTCATTGCATTTCCAATCTGGCATCCTCAACACTGCGTTTCAAATTGCAGTCTGAGCAGCCTCCCTCCAGAACCCCAGCGATAAGCTCAGTGAAAGGTTTGCCATTCTGAGAGTCCTGGTTGTAAGTTGAACAACATAATTCTATGTAATCTACCTCAATAAAATCCATAGACATCGTAAAAACATTACAGCACACGTAGCGGTGGCCTCGGACCTCTGGAAAAAAAGGTCTTGTTTTGGCAAATTTGTGAGTGTTGCTACCATTTACTCTGATCGATACCCACATGTCCCTGTATTGATCCTCACATCTGTGAGGGAACTTGAGAGAATGGATCTGTTTGAGTTTTCATTTAGACCACACATCGGGATCAAGAGAGATCAGCACTAAAGAGACTAGTGAAGGTCTCTCTCTGTAATGCCATATTGGACATGACAGTAGAAGAAAAGAAAGATAAAAATGGTCAGAGGTTTTTGCTGTCAGGTTTATTTATATTCTCGCCAACCCAGGTTATGCAACACACAAAACAGCCTGTGCGCTTTGGGTTATTGCAACATGTCAGCGCATCAAGTGTGTCTGATGACGTTTGCGTTAATTAGCTTAATTGCCAGTTTAAATATTTAACCAGTAATTAAAAGCGTCCTCGGTCTATGATTACATCATCCAGACAACGTAGTTCACAATGCACTCAAACCGCCATGTCGGGACATCAGTCTT
This sequence comes from Danio aesculapii, assembly GCF_903798145.1. Classification (NCBI taxonomy): domain Eukaryota; kingdom Metazoa; phylum Chordata; class Actinopteri; order Cypriniformes; family Danionidae; genus Danio; species Danio aesculapii. The sequence continues at coordinate 18,215,397 of NC_079458.1, forward strand.
GATTTGTCACAGGCCATTTGAAAGCGGTTTGGATTACATCAGGCTTCATTACAGAGCCCCCGAAGACATTATGGAAACAATCCTTACCACATAATTTCTCTTAATTACTCAATGTCAGATTGAGCATATTCAAGACCAATCAGTCCTCTCGTTTAGAGCAAATGTGTGTTCGTATGTTTTTTTTTTGGTGGGGATGCTGGAGGGCTCTTTTCACACCCCAACCCCTCCCATCGCACTGACCTCCCAGAATGCCTAGAGCTTCCTCATTAATCTCTACACGACAGCCCTTGACCATTTGACTGTGCGTGCGACTTCTGCAGAACAAAATCTCCAGCCGACACATGATAATGGGACTATTCCCAAGTTTCTTTTGAAGCTGCACCTTTTTAAATGGACTGACATTATTACCATGTCAGGGTGCCACTCATGTGATTCCTGGGCCGAATCTGGAATAGGGATAGGCGATATGGACTTAAAACTGTATCAAAATACCATCACAATATTTTTATATTTAGTACTATTTATAACAATATCAATGACAATAATTCATATGTAGTGTGAGAGACTACAAAGTCCTGTATCTTTCATTTTTATTTTGTCTATTGATTTATGTTTAATTAGTATGTAGCTCTGTGGTCCTGTCACTCTGTCACATCACTCTATTGCTGTGTTCACACCAGATGCAGAATACGCAAATCACGATATTTACGTATAAAAAGAGTGTAAACATTTTGACTTTACTCGCTTCATTCGTGCGTAAAATTTGATTCATTCGCGCATCAAATTCACTTCATACTAGATGCAGATTCACATCATGGGCAGGGCTTCTGTCTGCACGGTGACTTTAGCTTTGTTGCTAAATGGCTAACATGGATTTTATTGAGAGAATAGCTGTATTTATGTGCTTTAGGAAGGCTGAAAAACAGCTTATATTCGTTCTGCACCATGTCAGAGTCCACTAGATCCTTTCAGAGGTGCACCCAGCTCTGTAAGTTCATCAAATGCTCAAAACGCTGAAGTTGCGCTGCTTCATTTGTGCGAAACATGTCGCAGGATGTCTATTCGCATATTTGCATTGACTTAACATGTAAATCACTCGCGCTTGACGCTTCATCCATGTATTTATAACGCAATATTTGCTGTAATCGACAGTACGGTGACCGAAAGAGCTTAACATGCTGCAATTTAAGAAAACACATGCAATTACAAAAAACGACAGCAAATTAAGAAAAGATCTTCATCTGTTTGACAGCACACATGCTGCAAATCCGTACAACACACACGCATTAATGGAACACAATGGAAATGTTTCAAGGGGACCCAACCATGACGGATGTCACTGCGCCCTGCCTATTGGTCAGTGAAGTTGTTGGTGATCTTTAAAGGTGAGTTTTTTTTATTTGTTTATTTTGATATCTCAATCCCCATGTCTTTAGTATTTATTAGCCTAAATAACCATAACAAAAATTACCTGGTCCGTCACGTTTTAGGGTTTCCTTGAAACATTTCCGTTGTGTTGTGTGAAAATGCAGCGCGTTTTATGAATTGTTTGTGTTGTGTGCAAATGCAGTGTGTTTTATGGATTGTTTGTGTTGTGTGCAAATGCAGTGTGTTTTATGGATTGTTTGTGTTGTGTGCAAATGCAGTGTGTTTTATGGATTGTTTGTGTTGTGTGTAAATGCAGTGTGTTTTATGGATTGTTTGTGTTGTGTGAAAATGCAGTGTGTTTTATGAATTGTTTGTGTTGTGTGCAAATGCAGTGTGTTTTATGGATTGTTTGTGTTGTGTGAAAATGCAGCACGTTTTATGAATTGTTTGTGTTGTGTGAAAATGCAGTGTGTTTTATGGATTGTTTGTGTTGTGTGCAAATGCAGTGTGTTTTATGGATTGTTTGTGTTGTGTGCAAATGCAGTGTGTTTTATGGATTGTTTGTGTTGTGTGTAAATGCAGTGTGTTTTATGGATTGTTTGTGTTGTGTGAAAATGCAGTGTGTTTTATGAATTGTTTGTGTTGTGTGCAAATGCAGTGTGTTTTATGGATTGTTTGTGTTGTGTGAAAATGCAGCACGTTTTATGAATTGTTTGTGTTGTGTGAAAATGCAGTGCGTTTAATTAATTGTGTATGAAAATGCAGTGCGGTTTGTTAATTGTTTGTGTTGTGTGAAAATGCAGTGTGTTTTACGAATTGTTTGTGTTGTGTGAAAATGCAGTGCGTTTAATTAATTGTGTATGAAAATGCAGTGCGGTTTGTTAATTGTTTGTGTTGTGTGAAAATGCAGCATGTTATTAATTGTTTGAGTATGCGTTGTGAGGATTTGCAGCATGTGTGCTGTCAAACTGATGAATCTCGGCCACCGTAACATAGCCTTTATTACTGTATAGAAAACTTTAAATAGTATTATTTTTATGAAACTACATCTGGTCACGAAAAGAAGTTATTTCACACACAGAAATGAAACATGGATTACAAAGAATATGTTTGGAAGTCTCTTAAAAAACTATCTTTGTTGCATTGTATAGCCATGAGCACACCAGCAGATTGCTGATGTAGATTTAAGATTGTAGGTTTTATCGTTATCATCGCAGAATTTTTATCACTATATCGCAAACGATAAGATAATGGCACTCTCTAATATAGAGGAGACAGAGCTACTTTTTTGTTGTGTTTTCTATTAATATCAATGCTTGTTTTAATTAATTAATCCGGCTGTTAAGGTTTGTTTTTGTTTAGTCTTTCAATGAAGCAAATGTTTGTGTTTTTGCGTGAGATGTCTAAAGTAATTCTAAACGCACATGTCTTTCCTCTTGTGTTTTATTACGTCTTCCCTGGCCTCTGATCTTCTCGCAATGTTTTAATCATGATGCCGTTTGTTTGTAATTATAAACACCTACGAGCTACATATATGAAAAAAAAAAAACTGTTTGATGGAATTTGAGCCTATGGGTATCACCGGTTTGCTTTGAAAACGGGGCCCCTCAACATCAAAAGCCGGTCCTCTTTTGAGGTGTCCATGTTGCTGTTTGCATATACCTTTAAGGCCTTGAGTTTTGAACAGCAAGGTCAACATTTGTTGTTGATGCACAGTCAAAACAGACCTCTGAGGCTAGAAGAGAGAGGATTACAACTCTCATCTGCCCATCCCGTTTTAAAAGCATAGACATTAAAATGTACCCAGAACATCTGAAGACTTTAACCTTTGAGAATTAACGGCTTTAAAAGCTTTTCCAATCAGAAACTAATCATGTTATGTTTTTTTGTATTATTTATTTATATTTATGTTAGATGTAATTTGATTATATTTGTTGTTTGTTTCAGAAATCATCTTATAAGTGTAGTATATGAAAATGACACATTTCATTTTAGAAACTGATCAAGTTTAATGTAATATGTCATGTTGTTCATTTTCTTAAGTTATCTGTAGTTCAATAGAATGAAAGTTTTACATGTCAAAAACAATAACAAATCATAATAATTTCAGAATAATTGTACATGGAAATATTTGCTCATTTTATTCATAGGTTTTAAAGATAAAAATAAAAAAGAACCCAAGGCTTATGTAGTTATTTCATTAACAATTTAAAGCTTTGCTAATCAGAAACTTGATGCTTTATAATTTAGTTCTTATTACTACATATTAAAAATATTCCATAATTAATAGCATATTCACATTTTTCTTATTCTTATTCTCAGCTCATAGTGAAATACTTGGCCAGGAAGAGTAATAGTTTGCTGGAGTGAATAAAATAAACAACAACAAATTCAACAGATGCCAAAAACATGACCATCATTGACTCTCATAAAGGATTAAGAGCTCAGATTTAATCAAGTAAATAGATCTAAGGGCCTCCACACACATACACACAAAATAAATAAATAAAAAACACATCCTGGTTCTTTGCATTACAGTAGATATGTTTACAGCTGCTCATACTGTCATCATAAGATTGAAATCCTGCATTTTGCAAAATAAACACTTTGCCTTTATTGTCAGAGACCGGAAATGCAACCTGTTGAACTGTATCCCCTTCCATGTTGTGTGAAAGAGATTTAAAGGGATCAGATCATTTTAATATAATTTAATAAAAAATATTGTGGAATTTCGTCCCCTCAAAACACAGATAAGCAGGCTTATATGACTTAAGAAATATAGATAACTATAATATTTCGTATTGCTTTATATTTAGGCTTCTGTAAAAATATCTGATTATATTCTCAGACATGTTTTGTAAATTTAAAACATTGAAAAACAATGAAAAGAAAGATATCCAGGTGTTTTATGACGTCTTTATTTATTTTTATTAATCACTGGTTATTTCAATACATCAGCACATACAAATATAGTCTTAGCTACAGTAGGAGAAAATTTGGAAATATACAAACAAGTAAACAGGATAATACAGTCAGGCTAAGAGCTAAAATAAACACAGTTGAATAGAAAATCAGGAGAAATTATTAATGTAATGCCAAAAAAGTGTCCATAGCTGCCAAAGGTCATCTGACGTTAGATGTATGTCATAGGTGAGTTTCTCGAGTGGAAATAGCGTGAACAACCACATTTTAAAGGAGGGTACCTGCGGAGATGACCACAATAAAAGTATAAATTTCTTTGCCAGATAGATTAAAGATTAAAAACAAATGTTTGGTGTGGGAGTCCAACACATTTTGTACTCCACCATACAGTACATAATAACAAATAAAATTCCAGAGAAAAACAAAATTTTAACCTGAAGAGTGCTTGTAGAAAATGAGGTATATTCTTCCAAAAAGAGATGATTTTGTCACAATAGCAGAAACAGTGAAGGAATATTCCTTTGCGTTTTTTACAGGTAAAACAATTATCAGAGAAGTTTTTGTAAATCTTTTTCAGACATAAAGGTGTAGGATAAACTCTGTTAATGAATTTATAATTGAGTTCATGAACACTCAATGAAGTACATTTGGAAAACAAATTGTCAAATATTTCAGACCAATCTGTATCTTCAATTTCGTGACCTAAATCTTTTCCTCACACACACTCTTCAAACTCTTAAAGGAAGAAATACATACGACAGAGCTTTGTATATTTTGAATATTATTCCCTTGGAAAAACAGTTTGCTCTATGGCTCCAAGTTCTCAGTTTACCCTTATCGGGCAAAGATTTATTGAAATGAGGCAACTGAAGGTATTTAAATAAATTCTATTGTGGTGTATTATATTTATTTGACATTTAATTCATGACTTCTTTAGTTAACACGAAGAGAGTTCATTTTTTGTGAAGTCAGTTCTGCTTTTTCTTTTTGATACTATAGACATCAATGGCTTGCAGTTTCATTCTTCAGAAACTCCAACAGGTTTGGAACAAGTTGAAGATGAGTAAATGATGACAATATTTTCTCCTTTTTGCTGAACTATCTCTATTCTTCAGGTATTCCTTGATCACACAAGGCAGTTCATCAAATGATAGGATTGGAAAGGGTTTTTTTTTTGTTATATTTTGATGTTTTTTTTTTTTTTTTAAACCAATGCCCAGCCTCTGCTTTATTGAGCGAATATGTGAGATTAAGAGTTGCAAGTGGTCTGGTAGCCAGCGCACCTTTGATTTTAAAAGAGAGAAAAAAAAAGCCTGACATGCTTCAGGTAGCGTGAATGCTAAAATGGATGTCTTTGACGCTGACCTTGGTTGCATTTCAAAGCAATTGAATGGCGAAAATATGCATTTTTGGCCGAGTTGAAACTTCTCAGTGTCTCCAGAGTAATTCTCATTCACCTGTAAACACACACACACACACACACACATACACACACACCTAAACCGGTAAACAAGATTCACTGTAAGAAAAAAAAAGAAGTGAGACTTACTTGATAGTCATAAAGGATTTTTTCATTTCAATGAGTAAAGATCAAAGCCGTGCTGAATTTCTGAAGCAGCACATAGCCCGAAGCACCGAAGCATATATTCACAACAAATCTTGTTGCTTGTGCAAGGTATTACTTTAATTTTACCTCTCTGATTGAAGGGACTGCGCAAAATGGGGCCGATATAGATATCACACATCTTTCACGTAACCTTATTTGCTGTCAGAATATATAATGTACCACCTGCTCCTTATTTTTTTTTGTACTTCAAAATCAGTTTTGCATCAAAATGAAAAATAATTTTCCTTCATCTATAATCCTCTCTAATAGTCAAGCACCAGTTTTAATCTTTAGATGCATTTTAAATCCAAGCTGTAATGTCTTAACTCTTTCACAAGGTCAAATATCTTAGCAAATAGAGCTTAAGCTTTGTTTTATATGAACAAAGTACATGATTAATACTGAAGAATTAATCATGCACTATTCATATACAGCAGATTGGGTAGTGATGAGGATTAGATTGATAGTTCCTGGCCTACTTTTTCCCTATGACATAAATTGACATTGCAGTTTAGCAAAGTACTGCTGAAAGGAAACTTTTAACTCTTTGCGTAACGTGTCTGCTTGACTAGAGGCTGTGAAATGAATACTAATAAATCATATTTGTTCATTATTATTAATTACATAAGTAGTACAATTAAAGTTGATGTATTCTGGACTATATGGAGAATCCAACATTTTGTATGTTATGCATGCTATTGATATATTATTAGGATAATATTAACATTTTTAATGACAGTTTGAATTAGTTCTTTTTCAAAAATTGACCTTTTATTGTAAATGTAGCTGAAGTCTTAGCAATTTTGTTGTGTTTTTGACATTTTGATTGTTAGTTCATATTTTTAATATACAGTGCTTGGCATAATTGAGTACACCCCATTTTGAAAATGAACATTTTTATCCATTTCTCACTGAATATATATATATGTTTTTTGGTGCATTTTAACAAAACAGATTTATTAAGCAGATATATTTATTAAACTAATGTTTTAGTCACTAAACATATTTAGAAATTGAAAGATAATACAATTAAAGTAAAAATATTGCAAAAAAAATAAAATAAAATGACAACCTACAAAATTTCAACACATTTTTTCAATTTTTTGCTTATCTTGAGTTTCCCTCTTTTTAAAAAAATTTGCATTTAATATTTTTCTATTACATAAATATGGGTGTACTAGTTTTTGGACCGTTATCGTAAGTTATTTTGTTAGATAAGCTCCAGATTTGGCTTCAGTACTGACTAATTTAAGGTATATGCACAAGTATATTATTGCATAGCTTCTTATTAAAAATATGAATTTTAAAGATAGATTTGTGAGGGGTGTACTCATAAATACTGAGCAGTGTATACTTCTACGTCTTGTCTATGTATTACAGATTTTTCATGTAATCTATTGTTTTTTATTTATTTATTTATTTAATTTATTATTTTATAGTTATTTTGTTACATAATGTTAAACAACAAAAAGGGTTTTGGTTTATTTTGGTGCACAGAAAATGGAAACATGTGAAATTGTTGATTATAAGTTTACATTTTTTTTAAAGGTTTAATATTTATATTATAGATATACAACTGAGAAAAATGGTTTGAGTTTTAGTTATAAATTAGCCTTTAATTTGGTACATAAACGTATTTATTGCTATATAATTGATTATATTTCAGCTAACAATTTAGCAATTTCACATTATTAAAAAGGATTTTGTTTTGACAAAGATTTTAGTTTTTGAAAGGTATAACCATAATAAACCAGATAGGGGTGCAACGATTATAGATTTTGGTTGTTCGATTATAGTCGGTTTCATGGTTATCATGATTATTATGCATTCATAGATTTCAAAACACTAATAGTTTACAAAATCACATGAAAACATTATATTTTAAAGTGTTATCTCAGTAATGAATTAATACAGCACAACATTATATTAAAAACAAACAATACTCCATTTCTCTTTGAACTTAAAAATAAGTGAAAAAACTTTTTGGCATTTAAACATAAAAAATAATTTTACACTTAAAGAAAAAACAAATAAAAATAAGTATAAATAAAAGTTGTATTTGTCTAATGTAAATATTAGCTACGTATTTCCCTTTTAAGAGAACAAATGTAGTCAAAGGCAGCTGAAAGACACATTTGATCAACTATATTACAAAATTGTTTGGGATTTTTTTTATTTTGTATTTTTTTTCTCTTTGGATTATAAATGTTAATTCCATACAAAGTATGATGCTGATCGGTTCAGTTCTTGTCACGTGATTCGTGGTGCACTTATGGCTTTCTTTCAACTAGGTGAGTCTGCTCACATGCTGCATGTGCGTAGATCCCAATATGTCATGCACCTCCATTGGAAATAATTTGCATGTGCAAAAGACACAATATGTGAACGACCCTTAGTTAATAGCCTCAGCCATAGCTAATCCAGTGTGGGTGGGTTTTAGACTCGGTGTACAAACTCTGAAGTTTAAACTAGCGCACAGTTGGCATAACTTTATTTTTGGGCTGAGTGATTAATCGAAACGTAATCGAAATTGATATTTAGAACCTATAATCGATCAAATTTTTCCAGGTCAGTATTTTCAATTACATTCCCTACCGCATGTGGAGTCACGTGACCCTGCTCTGTTAAGGTTACTTTATATTTCTGCATTGAACGCAGGAGTATGGTCCAGCACAGCCTTTGTGCGGTTGCATACTATTGTGAGTACATAACATCTGAGCATATTTTCGTACAAAATTTGTCAGTGAACTATGAGGGCAAAAAAAAAAAAAAAATAATAATAATAAAAATAATTGTTAATTAATCATAATAGAGTTAAAATGTTCAATTAGAATTAGATTTTTGGCCAAATCGCCCATCCCTACTTTATTTAGTTGCAGCAGTTTTGTTCCGAGCAGAAATACGGTGTGGAGAAGCCTTTGCGGTTTAATTAACCGTGACAAATTAAATTCGTTTAATAGTGAAATCGGTTAATCGTTGCATTCCTAACCCTGATATGACAAACAGATTTTCTAGAACCGAGGGCTGTATCCTAGCATGCAGATTTATACGGCAGTCATTTTGTGCAATTTCTGTGCTGTGACGAAAGTTAAACTTGTGGATGTTTTTGACTCAGTATCATCTGATGTATATGTATTTCAGTGAAGTGTACACAGCGTGCTTTCTGTGGATGGCCTGCGTGTCTTCAGCACCGGCACAATCCTCTAAGGACCTGGCCTGACTTATCTGCGTGTGTGACAGGTAAGAAAAGATACCAAACAACTCACAGTAAGACAAGCAGAGAGCTGCCCTGCACAGCGCCCTATTTTCTTTCCTCCCCCCTTTCTTTTTTTGCGGCGACTAGATATTCATTTTCACACCTCACTTCTCCATATTTATGATTGCCCATGAGAACATTTTTTATTTATGTTGACTTCTTTCATAAACTGGACAGCGGTTTCTTTTTTTTTCTCTCTCTCTTTCTCCATGTGTGTCAAAACAATCTCTGATTTATAATTTATGTGATTTATGATCGCTATAAGCTATCAAGAAGTGTCAAAATAAAAGTTTTTCGGGAGCGCAAAGTGAAATCAAAGGCATTTAGATGTTTTGAATTTACATATTCATTAGTCTGTGTGAGCGAGTGACTGATGTTTCATCTGAAATGATGGTTGGTTGTATTCAGACTGTGTTTTGTAAGGCTGCAAAGATTTTGAATATCCACATAAACGTGTATAAAAATCTGTTTTTGAGTGAGCTTTTGCCTTTAGGGGTTTCTACCTGAATCCTTAATGTGGTGTGTAGTTATGTTATGTTATATAATCTTTGCAGTCTATGCCAAGAGCAACGAGTGCCTAGAAAGAGTAAAAGAGATTTGAGTACATGTTCAGTTCTCTGTTTATCATGTCACCTGACCTGCACTTGGAGCATCTCTCACCTTCACTCCAAATGCTGCGTGGACTTTACATACAGGATTTTGCTTCTGTGGGTGGACATTTGTGTGTGTGTGTGTGTGTGTGTAAATGTCTTAAAGGCCTTGCGCTAATGTTAACACACCGTGGCACTTGACTGTCATTTTCTGACAGCGATACTGTAATGCATCACTGTGATCTTTTTGGCAGTAGAACCAATTTAAAGCACAACATTAAAGTAAAACATCCATCCGGTGCTGCCTTTTTTCATGTTTGCACATGATTGGTGATTTGTTAGCCGGTTTGTGCAGCTATTATCATAAAGTATGTCAAAATATTTGAACCGTGCCACTGACAAATGGAACTTGCTGTAGTTTTTATGTAAAGCGCTGCTGGTTTTCCCTTACTGCGAGTTTCACCCTATGAGACCGAGTCAAATTGACTTTCATGTCGGCATTGATTGTAGATATTACACAATGCAAATATGCATCTAAACCTGGCTATTTGGCATAATTGAGGCTGTTTAACAGTGCGTTGTGTTGTGCTGAATTGCCCACCTTTCTGGATCCTTCCTACTGCATTTAATGCTAAAACATATTGGCAACTGACATTTGTGGACTCCATTAAAAGACTGACAATTACTTAAGGAAAAAAAATTCGGCGCTCGCCCGGATGTTTGCATTTGATTGTGCTGATAAGCTGCAAATGTGGGTGTTTTGAGTGCTCGGTTTGAATTACACGCAAAGTGCAGAGCTGTGTTTATTTCGGATAAAAATGAATTGATTAGTTGTGGTGAATTATGTTTCTTATCAATGTTTTGTTGGCAGGTGATGTAGTTTAGATGACCATCAGACCTTGTGTTTCTCTGTAGTTCCTGGATAATTAATCATTTGCTTCTTAACGTTTTTTAACCCTTTAACTGCCTCACCAAGAAAAACATATTTGGATTGCATTGCTTAACTCCTAATGTCGCTAGTTAACACACTCAATGCATTTTTTGCAACACATCCCATAATTTCTAAAATATCAACCTCTATCAAATGGTAGATATGTCGATTTATGGTAAAAGTATAGCGGGATTAATACATATAATATAAAAAAAATGAAAATATGAAGTGTAAGACCAATTATTTAAAAACATAATCAAAATAAAACATTTTTGAATACTAAATCATCTTTATTATTTGAAGTATGCCATAAAATATTTCAGATTCTCATTTAACACGTTTTCTTGTTGTTTTTTTAACAAGAAAACCAAAATCGAGTGTACTAGTGCAACAGGAGTATGTTCTTTTGATATTTTTGTAAACCAACAATGCTGTGTAGTGTCAATCATTGCTTAAAACAATCATTCTTTAAATGACTTTAACAGTCATTATTTAAAACAGTCAAAATATGCCCAACCAAATAATAAAGCAGGCAGTTCACAGAACAAAAAATAACATAAATGGAAAAACCTTTTCTACTCAGTCAGGCTTTACCAACACAAATAATTGGGTTTGTGTGCTTCAGTTGTGTTTTTCATAAATCAAGATCTAAAAAGATGGTTATTTTAATTTAAAATTAAGTGTTAAACTAAATTATATAGATTAATATTTAATATTAAAATAAGGATTGTATTAGTTTCAACACAGAATTTTTTTTTCTTCATTAATGTTTAAATATTTATCCTGGAAAGCATAATGGATTTATTTGCAGTTTTTTCTCTCATCTTAGGCATAAACCTAATTTAGTAAATTTTTAAATGAATGAAATAAGACCTAAAATATATTGTAATTTAGTTTCTCTAGGAAATGTATGTAAAACAAGGTGATGCTACACAAGTAATGTTTTCTTTAATGTTTTTGCTGCACAGTGTGTCTTTGTTTATATTTGGCATTGGCAGGTATAAGATTTTGATGGTATAACCTTGGATAAAAAAATCACAATTTTACGGTATTGTGATTACTGCTTAAAAATAAATTCTTTTTAAATGTCTGGTTAAAAAACAAAAATGTGTTCAACATTGAACACAATATATTTTATTTTTATGAAACTTTTAAACTATTTTGGAACAGTAAACATGTCAGGCTAATAAATTCAAATGAATCACTGACTTCAGCTGTCTTCATTTGTTTCAAAAACACAGATTTCATTACAATTTAAAACAACATCTTAGATCTTTTCTGCTGGAGATATGGTTGTCCTAAAAAACTTAAAACAATTCGTAAAAAAGCCCCAAAAACATACATATACAGTAGGAATGGTATAGCAGAAAATTTTGGCAGACTTTTCCAAACTGCGGTATACCTTGAAAATGGTTATTGTCCTATGCCTAGTTTGCATGTGGTTACAAAAATACTTTAATTAAATATGAAATAACATAATCAAGTACTTAATTTTTATGCTAAATTTGTTAATAACAATAAAGCAACCATTTATTGTTCTTTTTAAAATGTTAAAATACCATTTAAATAAATCAGAAACTGAAAAGAGAAATGTCTGTTCGAATCCACCTAGAACTGTAGAAGATCGTGTCGTGAGCTCTGTTTTAATAGACCTGAACTCATTTCAATTCTAGTCAAAATCCTCGGACTTATCTTGCGTTCTGGGGCTGCTCTTAGATGATCCAGTCCAAGGTCTTCAGAGATCGACTCATTAGTTTAGCCGGGCGCAGTCAGCTTCTTGGTCTGCAGCTTTCAGTCATGAAACTAGGGCAAATGTTGTGAATCATAACATCTGTCAATCACATTACTTTAATGAGTCAGATTTGTTGATGAAATATGGTTGTCACTTGGGGGGGAGGGGGGGGTTCTTCTGTGAGAGATTTTCTCAGGACAGACAAGACCTTTTTTGGCGGACACAAACCTCCATCAGGCCTCATTGGGGCAATAATATCATGTTCTCCTGGACATCTCCTGACTGACCAAATCATGTGCGTTTCACAGGAGATTTCATATTGGAGTAATTGTGAATTCTGGTAGGATGTGAATGTCTGTTCTTCCATTAACAAGATTGATATTGATCTTGAGGTACATTTATATCACACACATTTTCAAATAAAAACTGAAAATATAATTATGCGCTTTAGTAATTCATTTACATAACAACATTTTAGAGACCTGAAAATGCTAGAATGTAAGAAGTTACTGTTGTTGTCACTAATACATTAAGGTGATTTTGTAAGAGTATTAATATTAAGCTATGTAAGTATGTGCGAGTACTTTATAACCAAAACAACATGGAGATGGGTCTGCATGATGTTGGAAAAATGTGACATTGTATATATGACTGTATAATGTAAATGTGACAATATACATAGGCATGGGACGATAACCATTTTCAAGGTATCCGCTTGTTAAGTTGTGACACATCAGTGACGTATGGAATACTGTTTCCGGGTCCAAGCCACTGCTCATTTGAATTGAGAAAATATTCGTTTATAACCACTTGTTTAGTCCTATCACACATTAAAAAGATTTTTTAAAAAATTAATTAACTTTCTGGCCATCGGATATTAGGCATGGATATGTATATATATATATATATATATATATATATATATATATTGCAATCGTAATTTTCGAAAGTATTACAGCGCTTTGTAAACATTTATTATTACCATTTGATGAGTCTCCCCATACAGTTTGATATAGTGATTAACAACATATTGATATAGCGACACTTAACAAGTGGATACCGTAGTTTGAAAAAGTCAAGGTTTCAAAACCGCCAAATTTTTCTACTATACCGTTCCTGTGGTATATGTAAGAATTTTTTTTATTGTTTTTAGTTTTTTAGGACAACAGTATCTCCAGCAGAAAAGAAATTGAAAGATGCAGTTTTAAATAGTAAAGAAATCTGTGTTTTTTTAAACGAATGAAGACAGCAGAAGACAATGATTCATTTGAATTGATTTAGCCAGAAATTGGTGATGCGGTGGCGCAGTAGGTAGTGCTGTCACCTCACAGCAAGTAGGTTGCTGGTTCGAGCCTCGGCTGGGTCAGTTGGCGTTTTTGTGTGGAGTTTGCATGTTCTCCCCGTGTTCGCGTGGGTTTCCTCCGGGTGCTCCGGTTTCCCCCACAGTCCAAAGACATGCGGTACAGGTGAATTGGGTAGGCTATATTGTCCATAGTGTATGAGTGTATGGATGTTTCCCAGAGATGGGTTGCGGCTGGAAGGGCATCCGCAGCGTAAAACATTTGCTGGATAAGTTGGCGGTTCATTCCGCTGTGGCGACCCCAGATTAATATAGGGACTAAGCCAAAAAGAAAATGAATGAAAGAAAGAATACCCAGAAATTTAAAAAGAATTTATTTTAGAGCAGTAATCACAATACTGTGAATCATACCATCAGAATCTTATACCAGTACATGCCTAGCAATATATAAACAATTTCACTAGATGACTTAAATTGCTATTTAGAAATAATTTAGATCGATCGGACGGATTGTGTAGGGCAGTGAAGCGTTCATAAAAATGTCAAAAATAACTAATTAAAACCAAAGATGACATTGAAATAAACAGTGTTTTATGGTTTAGGGGGGAATCAAAAAGTATTCATATGCAGAATTTTAATAATCAAATGTAAAATAGCACTGCAAAAGTCTTTACTGTACAAATAATTCAAAATGATTCTTTATTAAAGTTACAAATAGTAAAATTTCGTGTGCCTGAACACTTTGAACGCTGTTATGCTTTTGCAGAAGTATGCAGAAGAACTTTTAACTTCTCAGTAACTTGGGTCAAGCGCTTCCAATGAACTGTATGACGTTAAAAAATTGACGCATTTAAGGTCTGTTTTCTTTAAAAGTCAGCGATCTTCACTGCCTGATTGATATAAAGTGGGTCTCAGAATGTACAAGAAGCACTGCATTAAATGACTTTTTCCTGCTCCATGTCTTTAAAATATTTAAATTTATTTTACTCCAGTATTTCGGTTTACGATTGGAGTTTCTGCGCTCGCCTGCTGATCCTGACGGGTTCGTGCTTGTAAACAGCTGTTCATTTCGGTTCACGATTCAACAGCTAAATGAATGGTGAAGTCTATTTAACTAATTGTATTTTCATTACATTACAGCATCAATGCTGTAAAAGAAACCGTATAAAATTGAAAAAGTCACATTAACCATTCACCGGAAGTTTATCAGTAGGGGAAGAAACACTAGCTGTGCATACCCTATTGTAGAACTTTAAGATCTTGTATGCATGGGCATTTTCTTACAAAGTGACATTGCCAACTACTGGCCTGGCATGCTTAATACAGCTTTGTGTATTTAACAGATATTTTGATAACATTACTGACTAGGCCTGCCGTGATTACTAAAGGAAATTAGACAGTTATTTATTAAACCAATTTATTGGCACCATTCTAAACACACATACCTTTAACTTTCAAATTCGTGATAGTAGGAGGCTATAAATTGTGTTTGTACTGCATCTCTCTTACTAATAGCTATAGTGTAAAAAATTTAAAGACCAGAACTGTCAACAACTCATTCCTGAGAACAATAGCTAAAAAAGTAGCTTATCAGTAGCAAATCTTCCAAACATTTTTTCTGTTTATGTTTGGACTTCCCAAATATACAAAATTAAAAAATGTCATACGTGCATATATATTCTATAATATGTATTTTTAAAAATCAACATGGATTCGAAAAACCATATTCAATCATTAGTATTACAGATATGCTTATTTATGTTTAAGTGGGTAGCACGATCGCCTCACAGCAAGAAGGTCGCTGGTTCCAGCCTCGGCTGGGTCAGTTGGCATTTCTGTGTGGAGTTTGCATGTTCTCCCATGTTCGCGTGGGTTTACTCCAGGTGCTTTGATTTCCCCCATAGTCCAAAGATGTGGTATAGGTGAATTGGAAAGGCTAAATTGGCCGTAGTGTATGTGTGTGAATGAGTGTGCATGGATGTTTCCCAGTAATGGGTTGCAGCTGGAAGGACATCCGCTGCGTAAAACATATGGTGGATAAGTTAGCGGTTCATTCCACTGTGCCGACCCCAGATTAATAAAGGGACCAAGCCAAAAAGAAAATGAATGACTGTTCAAATATATGAACTATATTTTTATTTATAGTAGACGTTCATATTTGGCCGTAAATTAGATTTCTTAATAGGAGCCCCAAAACAAACAATTGTGAATGGACCAAAGCAGACAATCTTCAGAGTGCCAAAATAGGCAATTAATCGCAATTATTTATTAAACGATTAATCATTAGCCAAATTTTATAATCGTGACAGCCCTATAACTGAGTGTACACAAAGCTTCAAAAAAAGGAAAACGTCTGTTCTTAGTGCAACATTGCCATGTAAATTTACCATGTTTGATAGCAACCGAATCAAAATCCATTGTTTCTTTGTAAATCATTTTTGTTCAAATTCAATTTTCCGTTTTAATCAATTACAAGGTATTTTCTTTTGTAACACAATTGCCTGCGATTGCACCAAAACGTGCATGGTTCTGATTTATGACAAAGTAGCTGAAGCAAGCTATTGTAGTCTGCACCGCATTGTTTTCATATGATTGAGCCCGTGTGCCATTGAAGCCTTACGTCATTCGTGGCATTGTGGTATATTCTCACTAGTACCTCTAAATGAATGTCAACTTGTTTTACTTCTGCTGCAGCCGATCGATACTTCATTAGGCTGAATTGTCTTGTGTCCATGCAACCTTGAAGCTGTGGCTTAATTACCTCCAGTATTATGCAGGGGGCTCTGGATGCGAGGCAGGCTCAGCTGTGTCCCCCTCCAACAAAGCCCCTCGGCTTCCTAAAGGTTGGGCTTGGGGTGGAGGCGTGGGGGGGTGGTGGTGAGGAGGAGGTGGAGGAGGTGGAGATATGAGCTATAGATGCAGCGAAGCTCAGGGGGCTGCCATTCTTTCAAGTCGCCTGGACGTTTTATTCATTCCAAATGGACGATTGAAATGAGGGGAGATGAACATTCGGAAATGTCACCAAGCTTAGGGTTTGATGGTCTGGCTGTGTGTATTGTGCAGAGTGCAAATCTAATTCCCCGTCTGTCCACCGAAAGGTTCGGGCTTTGCGGAAGGCAAAGAGGAGAAAAGCGGAGAGAGAGTGAAAAAAAAAAAACATGGAGAAAGCAAAAGGAAAGCATTGATAAATTTGATTTCCACGCACATGCTAGATGCAGTTAGGCAAATTTGGATAATTTAGAATTAATGGCTATCAATGTATCATTCATCTGTAGGCAGAAAAGCTGGTGGAGGAGGGGGGGAGCAGGGAGTGCAGTCAAATGGCAATCATGACAAATGACATCCCCTGTCTGAGAGCCACTTCTCCTCACTGGGCTGATTTGTCATCTCCACTTTTGACATTTTTCATCCTAGTATCAAATCACAATGACAGTCTGATATTTTCTAATTCTCTGTAGCCAGGAGCGCACCAAAATAATGCCTTATATATTCCTTTGCTGCTCTTGGCTGGAGAAAACACAGCATCAAGAGCTTTTCTTTAAGTGTAACGTGCATGTTATACAAGCAAAATGTACAAGAACCACGTCTGAGATGGTGTTTTTTGTTGTTTTTGGAGACACAAAAAGCAATTAGTTGGATTGCATGATATGTGTAACAATTGTGTCTTTGAGAAGTATCATCATTTGTGATGGAAAAATTTTAAAAATTAAAAAAAAAAAAATATATATATATGCAGTGCTCAGCATAGAGTACACCCCATTTTGAAAATTAATATTTTTATCCATTTTTTTGTAAATATAGGCAATGTATTTTTCCGCATTTAAACAAACAGATTTATTAAACAGATATATTTTAACATAACATATTAACATAACATATAAACATATTTAGAAATTTAAAGATAATACGCATAAATTTAAGCAAAATATTGCTAAATAAATTACAACCTACAAAATTTCAACTAATTATTTACATTTTTTTGCTTCTCTTGATTTTTTTCCTCCCTTTTTTAAAATTGTTTTAAATTTGTATTTAATATTTTTCTATAACATAAATTTGTGTGTACCAGTTTTTGGACTGTTATCGTAAGTTATTTTGTTAGATAAGCTCCAGATTTGGCTTCAGTACTGACTAATCTAATGTATATGCACAAATATAATATTGTTTAGCTTCCTATTAAAAACATGAATTGAAAAGATAGATTTGTGAGGGGTGTACTTGTATATGCTGTATATGATTTACACACATTAAAAAATTATGAAAAACACATATTAAAGTAAGGGTTCAATTAGAGGCATTTTGTACAATTGTTCAAACATTTATCATTTATGTTCTGGAATAAGGATCATAGCCTAGTTTAAGGCTCGCACACACCGGGGCGCTTTTCGTTTGCGTTTAACGTTTGCATTTTTCCAGATTCAAACCTAAGCGATTTTTTTTCACTGCCGTCGAGCAGAAGAGTATGCAAAATCACTCCTTGAAATTTGATGGTGCTACACAACATTAAGCTTCTGACACCAACTTGTAACACAGAAGTATTACAAGTTACAAGAAGTACAAGTATTGCAAGAAGAATAGAGAAAGTTAACACGCTTGTTGTTAAATTTACTGGCGATTCGAACAAGCATGGATGGTTCAAGTAGCAGCTCTAGCCATGAAGAAATGATTATTGTTCACCAGTGCAATAAGCAGCTCCTCATCCTCGCTGGAGAACTATAACTCTGCCACCAAATGGACTACAGTTCATAGCATGTACCGCACACACACATCAGTTCCTAATCTCGTCTGGTTGCAAACACTTACAGCTGAAGCTGCTCAAGGACTCATTACACAGACTATACACCACATTTGCTCACACATATTGCTGAGTGTTGTTTGTTTTTTGTGCTAGTTAAAATGAACCTGTAACTTTACGTAGCATTTTATTTTCCTTGTCTAGCCGTGTTCTTTGATTCTTGTGTTTATGTTATCTAATCCTAGCCTTGTTCCTAGTTTATCTTACCTTTCTTCGGATTTCACCATTTGCCTGTTCCTCGACGACAACTTCTGGATTATCTGTATGAACCCGATTGCTCCTGTGTTGACCATTGCCTGTCTGACTAATGTTGAATAAATCTGCATTTGGATTCACTCCTCTGTAAAAGCTTCCTTTAGTTACAGTAACACTGTGACATTTTAATTACTTTTTTTTACGTTTTGGGTGGACAAACATTGATAAGCAGTGACTACACCCCCTCTTCAAACTTATATAATCTTTAGAATTTAGTATTGTTTTTATATTTCAAAAAAGGAATGAAGACTATTAATAATCATTATTATTATTATTATTATTATTATTAGTGGATTGCAATGTTTCCCTTTTATTGAGATTTACCTATGATGATTTATAGGTATTGTTGATACTAAAGCGTTAATATTAAGTTATAAATATCATGGAGGTGTTAAACTAAGCTTTCCGAAAGTCTCAAAATGAAGACACATTGTCTTAATACATTTCTATAGAGTGTGTGTGTGTGCGGTAAGATTAATCTGCTGTGCCTGCTGTGTCTATAGCACATCTATCTATGGCACGATCAGAGCCAGAACTGTAGGGCTCATTTGAGTAACATGAAATCTTTATGAGTCCTGCTCAGCGAGGGGAGATAAACATTGGCCAGAATTAGTGTCATCGCCCAGTTAAAGCAGAGCTCCTAAAGTCTCACATTATCTGCCATGTCTCTCTGGGGTGGTGGCAGGCCTTCCAGGAAAGCAGATGGCAACTAATTCCTTTTTTCCTGCAGGTCTCTTTCATTACATCTCATCTAACTGGTGTAATTATGCAGCAAGAGGGTTTTGCTGCTTATTGTTTTATGTAATAAATGTCAAGTATGCATGGCTTCACTTGATTCGTTAGAGGCTCCACCAGTGCCGGCCACTGCCTGATTCCTGGCATTAATGACAACCACAATTATTTCAAATCTCTACATGGGCTAAAGACTGTGTTCCACTCTGACAAGAGCTGTTCATTTCTCCTTTTTTTAGATGCACCAATTGACTGACTAGAAATCAGAATCTGATGTTTTTTGTTTTAATTGATATGTTTAGACTATAATATGGAGTTTTATTTTAGAAAGACAGAAAAAAACAGGATTTATGCAAATTTTATCTCTGATAACCCCTATTTAAAGCTAGAGCAAACATCCCTTATTAATGTATTATACATGGACATTATTCATTAAACTTATGGATCTATTGGTTTTATTTTATATGGATTCTGGATATATTTGAAAAGCTCACCAACAGACGCTCAATTTTCCTGATTGAAGGAAAATTCACTATATTACTAACACTGGTGTGACGTTTTATTTAAAACATCTGTAAAGGAAACCCATTGACTTCAGAAGAGTTTAGATTATATATATATTTTTAGATTTTATCTTTGTATAATACATATTAAACACCTGCGCACTGTAGCAAAGGTCCTTTCAAAGAACGTCACTCACTTTGCAGCCATATTTCATCCAACATCAAAGTCCTACTGTACCTAAATGAATTGGGGAATCCTGAAACTTAGAAAAACCGCTTGCTGAACTTGCAGTTCCTGTTATTGTTGTTACTTAAGCCCTAATTACATTTAAAACGTGTTGTTTGCAGTTTACTGCACATGTGCAAGGACTGGAAGGACAACAGTCTCCTTTATGGCTATTTTAATGGTAACAAGAGGACATGATTACAAACACTGGAAGAACAGAGGCAAAACCTGAACAAAGACTGGTGGATGACACTGGAAGGACACAATATGTGATGGGGTGCACTGGGATGTCTTTTCTCCTGTCAAATTCAGGAGATCTTGGAGGCACACAACAGTTACCAAAATATGGAGGCTTTTGTAATGAACAAATGAATCTGTACAGCAGACCCCTCACTCACATAATCACGTGGCTATGAAGACTGACGATTGGCTATTTTTGATTGGCCATAATGAGCATCGCACTTGGGCATCATGGTGGCGCTGTGGGTAGCACAATTGCCTCATAGCAAGAAGGTCGCTGGTTTGAGCCCCGGCTGGGTCAGTTGACATTTCTGAGTCGAGTTTGCCTGTTCTCCCCGTGTTTGCGAGGGTTTCCTCCGGGTGCTCCAGTTTCCCCCACAGTCCAAAGACATGCACTATAGGTGAATTGAATAAGCTAAATTGGCCATAGTGTGTGTGTGTGTGTGTGAATGCAAGAGTGTATGGCTGTTTCCCAGTGTTGGGTTGCAGCTGGAAGGGCATATGCTGGATAAGTTAGCGGTTCATTCCGCTGTGGCGACCCCTGATTAATAAAGAGACTAAGCCGAAAAGAAAATGAATGAATGAGCATTGCACTTTTTCCCATTCATAGAAATGTGGGTAAACTGTCTTTGTATAGCTATGGGCTGTGTCTGAAATCGTCTACAGTAGTTACTAGATTTGAATTTACTACTCAACCATTAGAAAAGTATGTTCTATACAGTATGAATGCAAGTAGTATGAATAGAACTCTGACATACTACATCCGCCTTTTTGTAACAACCACGTGAACTACCCACGTCAGTTACGTTGCTTCACTCCCAATTTTCTCGCCGTACATCATAAGATAGCATAGCATGCATCGGATGCACACTTCAGAATCTCGCTGTAAGTAGTAGGTCATCAGGAAACTTCTTGCATACTGATTTTCGAATTCTATGAATTCAGACAGACTACTCGGCTTGCATACTGTTTTTAGCATACTATATAGTATGCAATTTCGGATGCAGCCCTAGTCTTGGAATGCAGCTGCTTTGTTTAAAGCACTAACGATGGAAATACTGTAATTCCTTCTGTTTTATAAAAGCCACTTACAGGCAGGGAGTGAATTTGCATTTTTATTCAGCCTGTCTGCTGTTTTTGATTTGCACACATTTTCATGCAAATTTTACAAAGTCAAGTCATATATTTTTTAAATATTTTGAAATGATAATCCAATAATTTTTTTATGTACAAAAAATGCTATCGAAATTGCTGATTTTGCTTGTAAACAAAATCTCCACTTGAAATCGGTTATGACAAACCAAAATCGGTGCATCACTACTTTTTTCTTTCTCTCCATCTATCTACAGTAAGAGCTAGCGGTATGGAGGTTGACAGGAGCACTGGCTTTCTGGTGCAGGAACACAGTCCCATGGTAAATCAGGTTTCTCTCTGGATCGGCCTTCATGTAATGAAAGCTTCATGTGAGGGAGCCCGGGCCCCGAGCGCCCTCTCCCTCGCTCATTCTGCCATAATCTCTTCCTCTCCCACTCAGGTCATGTCCATGAGTTGGAGTGGATAACCCAAAGCGCCCAAACCGGCCCGCTAACACTCAAATCCATGTTTAAAGATGCTGTCAGGTTTAAGACGGATAGGAAAAAGCATGGAGAAGTTGCTACCAGGTAATTTCAGGGCAAGAAACATTGCTTGGAATCACCTGCAATGGTGCGATGGGAAGGGAAATCTGAATTGTGTGGTTGCTATTACTGTTCAAAAGTTTAAATAGGCTTATTCTCACCAAGTCTGCTTTAATTTGAATAGAAATACAGTAGAAACTGCAATATTGTTACGTTTTATGACACATTGCTTCAGGAATCATTCTAATAACAACTGTTGAGAACAGTTTTTTTGCTTAATTTGTTTGGAAATGTTTTTTTTCTGGTTTCTGTGATGAATACAAAGTGTATTTATATGAAATGTCTTAAAGTCTTTTGCAACATGTTTTCGTCTATGCTGCCATTTTGCTCAATTTCACGCATAAAAATTAATTAAATAATCTTTCAGATTTTGTACTATATCAGTAATGAAAAATGTTTCCTCTTTAGAAACTGTGATGCAGTTGTTTTTGCTGCTGTGCATTTGGAAATGGTCATATATTGTTTCGTTTAATAGAAACTGTAGTATTTTATTTTAATTTCTTTACAAATCTTTTGTGACTGATGTTTTTACTGTCCTATTTAATCAGTTATTGCATGCAAATATAGAGTACAGCTTTAGTTTCTTTCAAGAGTAAATTAATACTACATAAAAAGAACCAAAGCATGCAATTCCATTCAGTAGAAATTGTTTGTCGTCTTCATTTGTTCTTTTGTTGTCTGTAAGTAACCATTAGATTAGCTTTCGCAATATTACCCTGCTTCCTAAAGCAAGCAAATTTTCTCCGCTGAACTTTTTTTTTCCCCCTGCATTCACAACTACAAAAAGTACAACCGAGAAATGAGAACAGCCTGACGGGGAACACAAATAAAAAGCAGGAAGCAGGGGAAGGAAATATCTATGGCAATTCATTTCAGAGCAGAACAGTTTTGTGTTGCGCAGACGGCAGCCATTGCACTTGTTTTTCATATTACTTTTCTCATCCTGGAGGAGACGTGATTGATTTTTCCTGGCTGTGTGATGACTTTTCAGTTGGAAAGTTGAGATAGCATCAAACTCGTGCCCAGAACCTCCCAGGCTAATCCGTTTGAAATTCGCCTTGATTGTTTCTGAACTGCTATTTCCAAATTTCTTCCCGTTTCTCTCCACGCGCCTTTGCAATTCTTAAACTGACAGAGTCTTTTGGAAAAATGTTGATTTTACTGACTGAATGGACAGACAGGGGACCAGGACAGTGGTCACCCTCACCTTGGGGGTTTCCAGGAACTATATATTCAGAGCCCTCCACTAATATTGCCTTTCTTATATACAATATACGTATAAGTATATATCTTAAATATGTATATACAGCAGTAGATGCCCTTCTAGCTGCAACCCAGTACTGGCAAACAACCATACACACTCATACACTATGGCACCCGGAGGAAACACACGCAAACACAGGGAGAACATGCAAACTCCACACAGAAATGCCAACTGACCCATCCAGGACTTCAACCAGCGACCTTCTTACTACAGTGCTCACCACTGAGTCACCGTGCTGTCCTTAATGCTTTTATTGAGAATAATTGCAACCACTGTTTTAACAGTTTTGTTAAATATATAGCAGTGTGTCACAATTATTGGCACCCCTGTGCCAAAATGTCTAAAAACTAGAACATTAGATTAGGAATTAATGTTAGCTAGAAGAGAATTTCAGTTCATGTAAATGTGAGGAAACACACGCACACATACACAAACACACACACACACACACACACACACACACACACACACACACACACACACACACACACACACACACACACACACACACACTTATGTTCATCACAATGGGTAAAAGCAAGGAACATAGCTCTGATTTCAGACGATTTCAGAAAGTTATAGAGCTTCACACAATGAAAAGTGGCTTAAGAAAAAGTCTAAAAACACTGAAAATGTCCATTTCCATCATCTGGACAATAATTGGAACATTTCAATCAGAATATGCTTTTACAAATCAGCCTGAAGAAAGGAAGTGTACTGGCCAAAAAACCCTAAAAAACTCCAAGCTCCACAACTGGAGAATTGCTCAGGTTAGTTGAGTCTTGGGGTCCCAAAACAACAATCTGCCATCACTTACTGTACATCACGACAAACTGTGTCAAGAAAAAAACTCCTCTCCTCTCATCCACAAACTCAAGTGTTTTCAGTTTTTTCTTAATATTTTGAGCAAATTATCAAAAGGTTAAACAAGAAAGACAATTTTTTTCACAGCCACCTTTGCGCATGTTTACCAAGGGTTCCAATATTAGTGGGGGGCTATATAAATTAAATCCCATTTATGCTGAAACAATGATCTGTGATAGGGTTGCATAATATATAGTTTCTGCATTGATATTGCAATGTAATCATTCGCAATAGTCATATCGCAAGATATGCAATGTAGAGTCTGTATTATAATTGATCATTTGCATGTGATTTTGGGACCTGTTACTGTATGAGGATTTTAAAAGCATTTGGGCATAAGAAATTGTACCGTTAATAACATTATAGCGATTAAATTTTTATTATTATTTGTTACTATTGTTATATTTATGATTATTAATAAATTACTAATATTTTTATTCTTTTAATTACTGTACCTGCATACTTTTTGACTCTGAAAATGATTAAACACTGTTTATTTTAGTTGCAATTCTTTCTTTATTGTATTCATCTATGCTTTTATTTGTTTATTAGATTTTATGCAGATATTCACATCTCTATTAGGCATATTGCAATATTTATCGAAGAGTAAGAAAATATTGCAATGTTTTTCCATTTTTTTTCCCAAAGATTTTTCCAATATCGTGCAGCTCAAACCGGTGGTAATCATTGAATCTAATCATTTGCATGTCATGTACTGTTGGACCTCAATCATTTCTTGTTACTAGCTTTTATCTGATCGATTGGTTTTAGATCAGATGATCAGTAGTCACTAAAATTTGACCAATCATACAGAACTGGACAATATAATCCAAACACAAAAAACTGGTTGAGAAATGAACAACACAGGAGGCAAAGATGCTACTAGTTTCCACTTTTTTAGAGATCATTTTCTAGGACTATTCCCAAGACATTTCCAACAAGACATAACTATAAAATCAAATAAATATGTATGACTATAAAGAACTCTCATCTAAAAACAAACTCAAGCCTCTTCAGTTCTTTCTTTTTTGTTTGTTAATATTTTGAGCAAAATATTTTTTTCTTCTTTGCTCATATTTACAAAGGGTGCCAGTGTTAGTGGAGGGCACTGTGTGTGTGTGTGTCGGTGTGTGTAAATGTACCCCAGCTCACTGGCACCTCCTGGGAGCCAATGTGACTGACTGCTCCTGGCTGCATAGACTCGCACACGCACCATCATTAATGCGTATTATTGCTCTCCCACTGTCAGGCGTGGAGACAAACAGCCACCGCCAGATTCTTGTTTTTGCCCTCCCTCCTCTCCCTCTGATTTAGACTGCAGAGCAGGCAAAAAAAACACAGGCGAATTATTCGAGAGAGGCTTCATTTTTCTGTTATCTCTGCCGACGGCTGATAACAAAGCTACAAGCTAATATGGTGTGATTTGTTTGTCAGTCATTTATCATGTGACCTTTACCAGTATGGCTAATACTGCTAGAGGATTGAGAAATGAAAGAGGGTTGCCAGATTGCTTTTACAAGTACTGGTGGTCAGCTTTGGCAATTTGTGTGAATCACAAAGAAGCACGAAAGGGATTTTTCTTTTGTTCCTTGTGCCCCATTTCTTGTTTTCTTAGGATAGCCGTTAATGATGTTAATGAATTTAGAAAAAATCTTTATTTATAATTGATAGTTTTGTTTAAAATTTTTAATTTTACAAAGGTTAATGACACAATGAGGATCTCATACTCTATTATATGTTTGTATATTAATATGCTTTAAATCATTTATTTATATTATTATTGTTTGTTAAAGCCATGAAACAATATTTATTTGGTTTTAAACAATATTTAATATGTATATTTTTTCGTTCCAGCTATGTGATTGTCAAGGAAATAATTCTCATTTTCATTTTATTTAAACGGTAGGATCAAAATATAGAATAAATCTAAAACAAGAATGAATAAAACTGTAACTGTTTTAAACTACAAAAATCAATAAGAGAACGGTTACAGTGTCAAGTTTTTAACTAAATTTTAAGTGAAAACTGAAAAATAAAACAACTAAAAATGAATCAAATCTACACATACGCATTTAAAAAATGGTAAAAACGATTGCAAAATCTGTCAAAGCTTGACTAAAATTGAAATGAAATAAAAGAACAGAATCAGTTCAAACTACTAAAATAGTTTTGATAGTAAAACTAATAAACTTGATTTCAGCTAGCAGCCAAGGTAATGTTTCACATTTTAATTTAGCTTAAAATTAAACAACAAAAATGAATCAAATCTACATATATGCACATTTAAAAGTGCTAAAAATTATAACAAAATCCAAAAAATTTTAACTAAAATTAAAATGAAATAAAAATAGGAAAAATAGAATCACTTTACTAAAATAGTTGTGATACTAAAATAAATAAACTTGATTTCAGCTAGCAGCCAAGGAAATGTTTGACATTATAATTCAGTTTAACTAAAATAAAACTACTAAAAATGAGTCAAATCAACTCGTATACATTTTTAAAGTATGATAAAAATTTAAAAGTGCAATAAAATAACAGAAAAGGAAATGTTTCACATTTTTAATTTAGTATAACTAAAATAAAACTACTAAAAATCTAATCTACATATATACAAGTTTCAAAACGGATACAAATGATAACAAAATCAATTAAATCTAGACTATTCTAGACTAAAATTAAATAGTAATAAAAAATAGGTAAAAATAGAATTACTGCAAATTACTACAACAGTTGTGATACTAAAACAAACTTGGCTTTATTCATCTCACACAAAAGTTGACAAGAGACTCAGAAAACAGGTAAATTGCATTCAAGAGGTGAACCCTGATCATTTTTTTGGACATGTATATGGGAACCAAAGGGGAATTCAGCAGTCAATTCATTTTCAGTGCATCTCCTGGATTGATTTAGAAATGGAAGTGATATTGACCTGAACCTGAACAGGGTCAGTATAAATCAAAATGCTAATTCTAGGAGTCCAGGTTGGTAAATAATTATGAATTGCAGTATGATAGCCTGTATAAAAAGCAAGCCAAATCCATTGATTTTTTTTTTCCCCCTCCTGAAATATATCATCAAATGTTATCCATTTTCTCATATGTTATACTATTTTTGGCCCCAATTTAAATTGCACTTTGTGACAATGCATTATAAAAATATAGCATAAAATAGCATTAATTTAAAATGTTCATCACAGTAATAAAATGAGCTTACAGTTTATTTGAAATGTGCTAATTGTTATCTCTAAATCATACACAGTTGTGACCTGTTAGTTTACATGCAAACACTGCTAAACAAAGACAGCCGGACGTACAACATTTCTCCTCATTGTCAATAGCTGACAGATACTAGTCAGCACTGGGTTGCCATAGAGACCGGGTCAGGAATAAGCCTTCACTTCTCAGATGTCCAAGCCATG
This sequence comes from Danio aesculapii, assembly GCF_903798145.1. NCBI lineage: Eukaryota > Metazoa > Chordata > Actinopteri > Cypriniformes > Danionidae > Danio > Danio aesculapii. Next base: position 18,243,078 of record NC_079458.1, read on the forward strand.
CTTATGTCACTTGTGAAATTATGAATTTTGAATACAGGTCAGGAGATGTAGAGATGTATATCTGGGAAATAAGCTGAGAATTGGAGCATAATGGCAGCTTGCGTTCAGAGGTCCTTGAAATTCACGATTCAATCTTAAAAACAGCCATTTCAGATGACCTTTTTATTGCGTTTAGGTGTAATTTGCGTATAATTCAAGAGAAAGACCTATAGAAAGAAGGGAATGAGAATGAGGGAAATGAAACAAGATGAGCAGTTTTGAATAGACAAACACAGTAGAATAGCATAACACAGAGCTTGTAAGGAGCTTTTATTGAGCGGCTGTAGGTTTTTAAGCTCTTAGTTATTGTAATTTCAAGCTATCAGCATAAATACTATGTTTATTTTGCCAGATTTTAGTAACGAGGACATTCCAAAATGGACAAAAGAAAGGGTTTATGTGGATAATAGAGCTTTGTCATAAACCCTTCATATGAATCAAGTGCTCCAATCTCTTTGTGTTTCTTCACAAGAGCAGTCTTAAGAATTTAATACAGTAATGTCAACACAAGGATGTTTATTTTCAATTTCATAATTGATGTACAGGATTGATTTGAAATATTTTCCAAATTGTTCTGTTTTTGTTAATGCTCCCTTTCATAGCTTAAAAAATGCATTTATACTTCTTCTTTTTTTAAATTCACAACATATCTTTCATAAATGAGTGCTTGTTCTCACCTTGAAGCCCTCCGTCCTTCATTTAATTGTCATTAAATAATTCAAACAGCATATTGATTGCACTTCAGATTTGACCCTTATATCAATTTCTCACCTGATGGCTGACGACGGCGTCCTAATCAGAAATGTTTTATCTAATGGCGTACAGAAATTCATCACTTATTCTCTCAATAACTGCATTTTATGACAGGATCCCTATCACGGCGTCTCCTCGGCTTCACCCTCTCCTGACCTTTGCGATGCCCGAACGTGTCTGGGTTATATATTTTCCATCCTCGACCATTAGCTAGTCCCTAAACCGCTAGTGAAAAGGATCAACTCTGAGCATTTCTACAGTTCATTCATTTTGTTGCTCCCCAGTGATCGGCCAGCCTGCCTTTAAATCCCTCTTTTATTGTACACTGCACTGACAGAGGCAGCCTTGTCTTTCATTTCCTTGATGTGCTTTGTAGAGCTGTATGGCCTTTGTTTGTATTGATACTAACATTACCATAAACCACCACCCAGGGGCCAGAAACCATCGACTAACTCTTACTAAATTCAATACACTTTAGCTTATCAACCTCGAAGTTTTAGTTGAGTTTGGTTGGCACACGCCGTGCGGAATCCTAACTTCCCGCGGGTCAACGGGGAATCCGATTGGTCTTGATTTCTGATGACTTCCAATTTTTCCGTCTCTTGCCACTTCAGTGCTTCGTTGACTTTCACCTTCTTTTCAGGTTCAACAATGGCAGGATTACTCTTTTAAAAAAAAGCAGGATTTAGCACAGATGAGCATTTATACTGAACCCCCTTTGAAGAGGGACATTAATTATCGCCCCTGCAAAAAGAGTCACAAACGCTCTACTCATTACCAATGGAAATGCACAGGGGTTTGTGGGGGAATTTTCTCCCCCCCCAAAAAAGTTTCTTGTATTGTAAATGCAAAAATGGTGCCTGACCCTTTTTTTGTGTGCCGCCTAATGGGAGGGTCATATGCTTCTTGGAACTTGGTGGGATCCCAGAGTCAAGCTTTGTAAAATGGGGCCATTGAGAGTTCAGTTTCCGATACATGCTTCAAAGGCGTCAGCTGCATCTTTGATGTGGCCTCTTAAGTGAAGTAATGGAGGAATTGTGGCAGGCTGAAAATAATGGAGGTGAATCTAGCGTCATTACATGCTTCATTTCTTCAAACATTCTAATCCCTCTGATTCCACACATTTATGCTGTCATTCTTAGCGTGCATCAATATTTATTACTATACTAATGCACAGGGTTTCGGCCCTAATGCTGAATGCTTGTGCGTTTGGTGATTCTTCACACTGGTCTAGTGTCCTCGCTGGTTATGTATGAAGCTCAGAATAGTCTTGTGTTTTAGTTTAATTCAAAGGGTTCATGTGGAATGTGCATATTACTTTACAAACAATATGAAACAAAAGCTGAAATGTGTTGTTAGAAATCCATTATGTTTCCTGTTTGGAAATGATCTGGGAACCTTACTTAAGGGTTATGATTAAATGAAATTAAACTATAAACTTGTTAGTATTTAGCGATGCTCCGATCAGGATTTTTGCAGCCGATGTTGAGTTCTGATTTCATTGTCATGGTGATCGGCCGATACAAGTATCGATTCTGATGCTTCAAGCGTTATATAACTTTGCTATTGCATAAAGCACATTTTCCCTTCAGGTATGATGAAGTGGAGATCTCTCCTTACAGTTGAAGTCAGAATTTTTAACCCCCCTAAATTATTAGCCCTCCTGTTTATTTTTTTCCCCAATTTGTTTAACGGAGAGAAGATTTTAACACATTTCTAAACATAATAGTTTTAATAACTCGTTTCTAATATTGGTTTTATTTTATCTTTGCCGTTATGACAGTAAATAATATTTGACCAGATATTTTTCAAGACACTTTTATACAGCTTAAAGTGACATTAGGTTAATTAGGTTAACTGGGCAAGATAGGATAATTAGGTAAGTTGTTGTATAACGGGCTATTAATTTTGACCTTAAAATGGGGTAAAAAAAAAACAAAACTACTGCTTTCATTCTAACCGGAGTAAAACAAATAAGAGTTTATCCTTTATCCTTTAAATATTATCAGACATACTGTGAAAATTTCGTTGCTCTGTTAAACATCATTTGGGAAATAAATAAATTGCAAAGGGGGTTTAATAATTCTGATTTCAACCGTAATTAAGGATGTTAAATATATCCCTTAAACATGTCTCTTATAACTATTTAGTGTAATGGTTGAAGCAGCTTTACAGAAAATTATAGATAAAACAGATAATAAATTTTTTTGCAAATGATTAAAGAAGAATTCAGCATGTCTTAATAAAGAAAAAGTTTGGAGCACATATTTGTTGCATAAGAAGTTAAAATACACACCTATAAATCCATTACTACATTTTCTAAAAGAAAATAGGCCTATAAACTTCTGTTTATTGCAACAAGTATATTACAACAAGTTATGTAATAAATATATTAAAGTAAAAAAAAAGTGTTATGGTTTTTATTTCCCTAATTTTTTAGAGCCAGGTTTTAGGGAATTTGCAACAGTCAAAAGCAACGAACTTTCAGTTCTCCTATGTAAAAAGGCCTAAATACAAGTGTATTTGCAAGGCCATTCAAATATTTTGCTCATCTCCAACTGTTGATAGCAGCAGAATGATGCTGCTATGTTGGAAATGCAGATATCGCTCAAGCCCGCACATATCATTTACCTCTTCACATGTTGTAGCGCTGCTGATGAGCGCACGTGCCACTTGCTCTGTGTGTAAACTTGTAAACAAACGCTTGCGATCGGTTCATGAAATCGGCTAGATTAGCGAGTACCAATCGTGTCATGAAATGTGATTATCGGCCGATATCTCCGGCCGATCGATCTGAGCATTCCTCTTAGTATTATTTTATCATTTTAAACTCTTTAAACTCTTTACTTCTCCGATTTTCTTTTTTATGTGGCATACCTGATCAGTTTTTATGAGGCAAGATGCATTTTAGACACCGTTTGTTTCATATTTAAAATATGTTTTTTTGTGTAATGCGGCTTATTTCTGTGATGGGGAAGCAGTGTCCAGCAGACATTACTCCAGTCTTAAGTGTCACATGATCCATCAGAAATGAAGATACCGATGTCCTGTAGAAACCTTTTTTTTAAATCATTTTGTGGCTTACCAGATATATACATTGTAAAAAAAATTTCCAGATTTTCACATTACTGTAATTTTTCACAGTAAATTACATTAGTATCACTTTACAGGATTTAACTGGAAAAATTCACAGTAATGTGTTGTATTCAGAATTTCATTGTGAAATTAAGGCGTGTAGCATGAATACAGCAAATTACTGTAAAAATGACTATATCTTTTGCATGTTAGTTATAGGAATTCAAACTCTTTTTATTTCATTCATTATAGACACTAACACAAAGGAACTTTTATGCTAGTATTGGCACTTTTTTGATATTTAGAAATAAGAGAATGTTATTGCAGCCCCCAAAACAATTTGGTCCCATCTTCAAAAAAAAAAAACTTGAAAGAAAATCAAAACGACATGAATGTTATAGTAAATTGTCATTTTTAGGTGCACTGCACCTTTATTTAATTTTATAAGGTTAACATGGAAAATGACATAATTTTTAATGAACATAACTTTATGCTTAGCCAAACATGTAATAAACTAGAACAAAAGTAATTGATTCATGAAACCAAACACTGTTAAAAACCTATAATGATTTCAAAGTTAGGGTAAATGTCAGAATGAGTAGCTGAGAAAATCCTGCTTCACAGTAAAATATAGTTTTTTTTTTACAAGATGACACTGTGAAATCAAAGTATTTTAATATCTACTGTGAAGTTACAATAAATGGCTGTAATCTCACGGTAATTTAATGTTACAAAATCACAGTAAATTACTGTAAAGTACCTCACAGTCATTTGCTGTGAATTTACATACAATATTTTACTGTGAAAGTAATGCAATTATTAGCCAGTAATTTACTGTGAATTTAAGGTCAAATTTTTATAGTGTGCATATCTAAACTCCATTTTATAACTTTCATAATGGAACGCACGTTAATAAAATTCTGTATTTATTTATTTATTGTTCTTCATTATCAAGGGTGCAGTTACTTTAAAAAATGTTAAACTGTAATGTTTCTACATAGTTTTATTATTATTGTCATTATTTGTACAGTGATGGGACAGTATTATAATTATTTGTATATTTTGTGGATGTACAGTGATGCAATATGTAAATACATGTGTACACAGAAACTGCTGTGTATTGAATTACAAAGGAATAGCAAATGACATTAAACACAATTTATTAAAAATAGAAACAGCAAAAAATAGAAATTCCAAAAAAGTAATATTTTGTAAAATATATTCCAGTGATGTTTTAATTCTAACTTCAAAATATTTATTTATTTTTTGCAGTTTTTTCAGGTATCTTTATATAATATGATATACTTTTAAAAATGTTTCTCTTAAAGCTAAAAAATTGTAGTGTTTTTCCATTTTACTTTAAAAGCCTACAACATTGTCTTTAGTAATAATGTCTTTTCTTTCTTTGTGTACTCCTCATAAATTTGTGGACCTATATTTGATAGCAATCAACATTGGGTCACTTTCCTGTTTCTTTTAACCATAAGACATGCAGAAATTTCAATCCCAAGAAGACAAACGCTGATGTGAGGGTAATTTAAAAGCGAAGTGTGGCTTGTCTCATCATGTTTTGCTGTATTTGGGAGCTATCATTCACTGGCCTGAGTGCGACACACCACGCCTGATGATAACTGGGTCTCCCTAATCTGAGTCTGCCATCTCCTCTGATGTGAATGCTTTTAAATGACATTACTGAATCAGCCTCCATTCTCCAGGTCTCAGCGGCAAAAGCCTCATTTATTGTACTTAATGTGCAGATTTATGTAAGGAGACAGTGGTCAACATTCATAAGATATCATTCTTTCGCTCTTTCTCTCTTAACCTCATCTCCCTCTCTTCTTGCCCCCTCCTTCCCCTTTACCTCTATTTTCCGCTGTCTTTCTGCTCTCTTAGATTGAGCTCAGCATGCAGTGTAGGGTGACTGAATGAAACAGGCCAATAGGAGGCATAGGTAGACCGTGGAAATTAGAAGTGCTTTAAGGCCAGCCTTTAACAAGACAATGACTTTCAGAATGCAGTGCAGCAAATCCAGACAGAACAACAGAACACACATACCTTGTATACATATTGAGGTTTTATATATATATATATATATATATATATATATATATATATAGTTTTGCTGATATGATTACTTCACCAAAAACATATATTTGCTACATATTTTTATGTGCTGTATAAATAGATTTAAAATGTATAATTTTCTTCTAATTATTAACATTTATTATTTTTAATATTATTAATATTAGTTTGAAACAACATATAAATTAAAACAGTAAAAAAATATATATATCGATGTGGTGACGCAGTAGGTAGTGCTGTCGCCTCACAGCAAGAACGTCGCTGGTTCGAGCCTTAGCTGGGTCAGTTGGCGTTTCTGTGGGGAATTTGCATGTTTCCCCCGCATTACCCCAAAATCTACATTGTGTTGTCAGTGAATGTATTTAAAAGGTAATAAATGTACATTTTTCTTGTACATATCGACATTATTATAATTATTTTGAAATGACATATACAATAAAACAGAATTGTAAATGTTCTTAACTAGAAATTTTCATGTTGCATGAATAGATTTTAAAATATAAATCTTATACTTACTGATATTTCTTTTTCTTCTTTATCTTCTTCTTCTTCTTCTTCTTCTTCTTATTGTATAGAACGAATATAAATATATATATATATATATATATATATATATATATATATATATATATATATATATATATATATATATATATATATATATATTCTTTTATTTGAGTTTTGCTGATATGATCACTTGCCTTATGCCAAAACTTTTTTGCTACATATTTTCATGTGTTGTATGAATAGATTTAAAATATAAACCTTATACTAATTGATGATAATAATAATAATAATAATAATAATAATAATAATAATAATAATAATAATAATAATAATAATAATTATTATTATTATTATTGTTATTATTATTATTATTATTTAGAAATGACATACAAATTGAAAGGCCGTCATAGTGGCGTAGTGGGTGGCATGATCGCCTCACAGCAAGAAGGTCACTGGTTCGAGCCTCGGCTGGGTCAGTTGGCATGTCTGTGTGGAGTTTGCATGTTATTATTGCATGTCATGAAACAGAATTAAAGTTCCTGAAATATTAAAAGAATTAAATATATTTTTTATTTGAGTTTTGCTGATATGATTACTTGCCTCACCAAAACCTTTTTGCTAAATATTTTCATGCGTTCTAGAAATAGATTTTAAAATATAAACCTTATACTCATTGATTATTATTATTATTATTATTATTATTTTTATTATTATCATTATTATTATTGTTATTACTATTATTCAGGGTATTTATTCAGATAGTGACCTGGCCTAGATTTTTTATTATTATTATTATATTGTTAAATGTAGTAAATTATAATCATTTTTGATAGGGCAAATGAAAATGTTTTCCAACTGGGATATTCAAAAAAATCCTTAGCACTAAGCCTGTGTAAGTCTAAAATTTCATTCATAATGATCTCAAAAATGTCTTAAGTTAAATTTAACTTGGTGAAACCTGCAGAAACTCGTTGTTGTTGTTGTTGTTGTTGTTGTTGTTGTTGTTGTTGTTGTTGTTGTTCTTCTTCTTCTTCTTCTTCTTCTTCTTCTTCTTCTTCTTATTCTTATTCTTATTAATAATAATAATAATAATAATGATAATGTTGTCAATGAATACATTTAAAAAGTATCAACTGTACATTTTTCTTGTACTTTGACATTTATTATTATTTTGAAACAACATACAATAAAACAGAATTTTTTGTTACATATTTTGTTGTCAATTAATAGATTTTTAAAGTATCAAATGTACAGTTTTTTATATATATATATATATATATATAGAGAGAGAGATAAATATTGTTTTTGAAATATATATATATATATATATATATATATATATATATATATATATATATATATATATATATATATATATTTCTTTTTTTATACGTTTCTTTTTTTAAACTTTGTTTTTATTAAAGTTTTTATAAATATAGTATACACATAACATTTACTTTGAATGTTTACTTTCACAAAAAATAAACAAAGATAGAAAATAATAATAGAAATTACAATAATAAATAAATAATAGTGACAGTTAAAAAAAAGATGATGCTTTACAAATAAAAAAGGGAAAAAAGAAAATTATTATTATTAATAAATAAATAAACTTCCAGTGTACGTTTCAAATGGTATTTGGTAGTCTTTCACTCATCTATATTTTCTCCACCATTGAGAGATTATTCTTTATTTTTCTTGTGAGAACACTAACACAACACTTCTTGAAGGGATTTTTTTTTGTTTGAATGATGAACGGCATGAAATTTTGCATCTGATTTATGAGCAGTATCATGCACACGAAATGACTAAGAAAGAAAAATCCTAAATGAAACTTAGTACAACCGCTTCCCATGATGCTCCTTTGACAGAGGGTTCATATTATCATATCTTACATAGTTAAAATAAGGTGAGCTTGTCACAGCATTTATGAAGGATAAGATTCACTCCCGTTTAGATGGCTCATGACTAAAAGGAAAGCTTTAGATGCTCTGTTGGAGAACAAAGAGAAGCCTTGTAGGAGAAGTGTGAGGAAGACATGCTTAATTACATCAGCTGCTGTGAAGACCAGTGCTGGTCTTTAATTTATGATGCTGGTGGGAGAAGGAGACTGTTTTGAAGACTGGGAGGCCAGAGACTGAACTGAGAGAAAATGGTTCAAGAGGCTGAGGAAGAATTAAGGAGCATGAAATGGTCAAAGCTGCTTCTAACTACCAATGGAGTCAATGCAAATCACTGGAATTTGCTGCAATATTAGGTGTTTGTTCATAACTACACTTGTATTTCATGAAGTTTAAAGTGTTTTTAGGCTTTTATTTATTGTTAGACAAGAAACAACACACAGTTTATTACCGTCTTCACCGTCCCCTGATTTCCACAAAATGAAATCGTAATATTTTTCAGATATTAGCTGTAATTTTTTCAATTAATTTTTTTTTGTTTGTAATTTATTTAATTTTAAGAAATGGCAAGTTATATTATCCAGTTTGCCGACCAAAACTTTTTTTTGGCTACATTTTCATGTGTTAGCGATGAATAAGATAAGTAGTAATAGCAATAGTAGCTATAGAAGTAGAAAGAAAATGTTGATTATTTAACTTTTGTTGTCTGGAAAACACAGATAGAGTTGTGGAATCCAAATTGGCAAATTTCTCTATCTAAAATCTAACCAAATCAAAAATATGGACTATTGTCTGTGAATATCAGACCGCAGGAGATGGTTTACTACATGCACATTGATGTGGTGTTGTCAGCCTTTGCCGTCTCAATATTTCAGGACATAAACTTTATTTTCATAGCTGATCTGATAGTCACTTCACCAGGGTTTTACCTTTGTTAGGCAAAATTTCAAAATTAAATAATCATATAATGAGCACTTATATATAATCAAAGCATTTAAACAAAATTCCTCAAAAAATTCCTCAAAAAATAAAATGTTTGGTTTAATTGTACTGTTTTGTTTAATTTGAGAAATTAATATAACATTTAATACAGTGGAAAAATTAAAATAATTGAGTTATTCTAACACAATGTCACGGCAATTCGTAACTTGATTTTGTGGCTAATTCATTTGAATTTGTATGGTTACAATTTTGTATGATTTGCTCATCACCCAATGATGTCTGGGTTTAGGGGCAGGGTTGGGTGCCACGCCTCCTTTTTAAAATCGTACATTTTCATATGACTGAACTCGAATTTGTACGAATTAGCCACTAAGCTGACAAAGCATAAAAAATATTTACGTTTTCTCATGAGATCAGGCTGATTATTCTTAAATTGTCGTTATATTGATTTCATGACTTTAGGACTTGCTTTTTGATTACTACATCTTTGTACTTTTAAAATTGAGTCTGAAAAAGTAACAAATAGGGAAAAAATTATTTTGAGTTTTTAAAAAATAATAGAGCCTTATGATTAGTTTAAATAGATAGAAATCACAAATAACAAATTGACATGCTAATAGATTTTTCGATGCAGACCAATCAGAAGCCTTAATACAAATTTTACAAAGGATTTATTCAAAATGCACAAAATTAATATTTTTTTATTTTGTTGTATTTTAAGTTTTGTTTTAGGTTCTCTCCGGTTTCCCCCACAGTCCAAAGACATGCAGTATAAGTAAACTGAGCAAGCTAAATTGTCCTTAGTGTATATGTGTGAATGTAAGAGTGTATGGGTGTTTCCCAGTGTTGGGTTGTGGCTGGAAGGTCATCTGCTGCATAAAACTTATGCTGGAAAAGTTGACGGTTCATTCCGCTGTGGCGACCCCTGATTAGTTAAGAGACTAAGCCAAAAAGAAAATGAATGAATAAATGAATGAATGTTTTAGCTTCAGTGTTAAATTTCTGAGTAATTGTTTAATGTATCAGTGATACATATCTAGAATTATCTTCGAAATAATGTTTAATTTCAGTGTTGAGCTGAAATAATGGTTTTGAAAAGAAGAAAATCCCTCTTTTACCCATTTGTTTCACAAACCGCTTGTTTTTTCTCTTTTCAGATATGGCTAACTTTGTATTTATATGGGTCTCAGGCATTATTTATAACGTAGGTGGCTGCTGGGTATTCATCTAAGAGCGCGTATCTTCCTGAGCTTAGCATGCTGGGATAGAAAGGCGTGCTAGAGCCTCACACCTTTAGCCTGGGTATCAGTATGACTCCGGAGTCTTCATGCGACGTGCTTTAAAGATGAACTGTTTAGTGTGATCCGAGCCTGTACGGGGTGGAAGGCCTCGGGCGAGGAATAAGACATGCTCCGCTTCAGGTGGTGTGTGGAAAGCAGAAGATGAGCTCCATTGTCTCCTTTGCACAGGTAAAGAGCATAGAGAAGCATAATGGCTTGCGTTAGCCTTTCTCCCGGAGCTAGCTGGCCCTGGCGTAATGCTCGTAGGTTAGACGCTTAAAACCAGAGGGCATTCAGATCAGAGGACATTTGTTCCCGCAGCTGTCTTGCTGTGGCCTAGCGGGGCCCCTACGTCATTTGTTTCCCATTTCGGTGTCAAAAATTTCGTATCTGGGGAGGAGTACTTTACCCTCAGATTTCATTTATTTCCCTAAACATACGTTCAGCCATTGTTTTTCTCCGGCTCGCTCCTTTTTCGCAGTGGACTCCATTGCTTCAGTAAGATGGATGGCGAGTGTGTAAAGGAGCTGACATCACAACACTTACTGGGAGGCAGCGCAAGCAGCCCCCCGGTGACCTGCGATTCAAGCCCCAGATTATGGTTGTTCATTGTTTGTTTCTTTTTCCTCGTTCAGCCTCGGCGACAGTCTGCTGTCCTATCAGAGCACACAGATTAAGGGTTTCTTACTAAAGACATAAGTAAACTCAAGTAAAGAGAACGTAAAAGATTGATTTGTTCGTTACGCTTTCGGTCAGTTTTTATGATCATCACGCAAGTTAAACATGTTTAATTGGGGTATTATGTTTTGTTTTGATTGATTGTAATGAAAATCTTGTTGTTATTCAGTGTTGGAGCTTTCCTCCAAATAATTCAGGGTTATGAAAAGAACTATAAACATAATATAAACAATGCAAAACGTTACACACATAGTTTTTTTTAATTGGTTTGGCACAATTTTCACAAGCAATTGGTACATTTTCAAAACTCTTAGTACTTCAATTGCAACAGATCATCAAAAGTGCACTTTTTTTCAAACATTTTGGCATATTTTCAATTGTGTTAGTACAATAGACAATCACGAAATATCCTTTACACTACACAGAATAAGTGTTTCATCTAAATAAATGTTTCAATTACGATCACTATCAAACTTTTGATTTGCATCTCTTATTATTTACTTTAATTCATTTGTCTTAATGTTTAATCAGTGAATCATTTATGTCTATATGTTTTATAACTTTATTGTTGTCTGATCAGTTGTAAGTTACAAAGAACTTTCAGTCAGGAAATACCAATTTCCAATCACAAATATATATATAAACAGCCATTTTTGCTATAATTTGAAATATGTTGCATGTATGACATTTTTATATGTGTGAAATCCAATTATGAACTTGTATATCATATGTAATTTGCATATTTCCATGAATCATATTTCTATATGTCTAAAACTAGTCATTTACATACACAAGCAAAAAAGGTATGTACTGTATTGTAACTGTATTTTAAACACACACACACACACATTCTGGGGTCGCCACAGCGTAATGAACCACCAACTTGTCCAGCATATGTTATACGCAGCGAATGCCCTTCAACCCATCACTGGGAAACATTTTAATGGTAAATCATACCATTTTAAAGTAAAAGTTAAAAATTGCTCAATTAAAAATTGTAATAAATTAGCTATTCTAAACAATGTGTCATATGCATGTTGTCTATAGAAATGCAATATTCTGTACTACATTATGACATGAGCAGCAGATGTTTTCTGTGCACTCGAACAGATGCAATTAACTCATAATCAGATTCACTCATGATTACTATTGATTTTATTTGAATTTATTGATTACTTCATTCATATTTTCAGTCTTGTATTAATTAGCACTTGGCCATGTGTGATATTGAAGGCTGGAAACTTTGTTTCATATAGATTTAATTAAACAGCAATTCCCACATACCTGCAAGTATTCATTTATTATTAAAGACAATGCTAATAACACATAAAATCAATCCAGTCATTTTCAGGCTGAATAATCAAAATCCCATGACAGTGTAAAAATGCAGAGCAATATTTCTTCATCGTTTTCTGCTTTTATAACTTATGCAATTTTAGCATTTACGGTTTTGTGGTTTTCTAAAAATTTCTAAAAATTACCCATGCCCATTTTGCTTGAAATGAAGCTTAAAGTCCACTGTGTGTTTTCAGCAGACGCGGTTGCAAAAGAGAGCACAGGATTGACTCATATCAATGATTTATACTCCCTGTGTGATTGGATACTCGTGATTTTCACATGGCCAACAATCTGTTGTGGTGTGAGTGTTATATATAACTCGATCATTTCAGTTTCCACTACAGCAGAGAATAATGTAGATTACTAGTTTGGTGCTGACGTTTAGAAGTGAGAAGTGGGAACATTGACTAAATAGGCCAAATCAGACAGATTGAAGCCTGTGCACTCATTCTGAGAAATGACATCTAATGTACAGATATATTCTTAACAAGTGGTTCTCAAGTGCTGTCTCACACTTTAAAAATGGGCTTAACTGTTCTGACAATAGGGGAAAAACTGTGCTAAATGCAGATAATAAAATGCTATATGGTACAAAAACACAATTAATTTGATAACACTATTAATGTAATCACTTTAACACTTTAAAATAATGGTCCATTAGTTCATGTATTGACTAACATGAAGAAACAGTGATGATCAATACATTTGTTACAGTATCTTTTGTTAACGTTTGTTCATTGTTAGTTCACTTACAGTGCAATAACCAACATTAACGAGCACAACTTTGGATTTAAATAAGGTATTAATAAATGTTGGACTATGATAAATACTGTACAAGTTTTAAACTTAGTTCATGTTAGTAAACATTAACTGACATTAACTAACAGACCATTATTTACATACAGTAGTGTTACCGTGTGTTATTATTTACCATTATTTACATAGTGTTACCATGTACTAGGCATGGGATGATAACCAATTTTAAGGTTTACCATGGTTTGGTAAAGTCAAGGTTTTAAAACTGCTAAAAATGTTTTGTTATACTGCTTTGTAGGGCTGCATGATATTGGTAAAATCTAATCAATACAGTTTGACAAGATGGTTTGAATAGCTCAAGTGATTGTAATCTGCCGAAGTCTAACAGTATTCCCATAGAGAAAATGAATAATCACAATGCAAAAAATGCTTTTCTTTGTTTGCTTTGTCTAGTTTCTAGTCCAAATATCAAAACAATTCTTTGATCAAGTAAAACTATAGACCCTTTTCACATTTCCAGGTTTCTCAGTAGCGGAATGCATCATAGCTGGGTAAACTTAGACCGCAGTGAATGGGAGAGTACAACAAAATTTTTTTACAATCCTATTTGCTGAAATAATAAAATAAAAACTCCACGATGGTGTTATCAAGACTTTCAGAAAAAGAAAAAAAAATGGTGTGAGACTAAGACTAATAACGGCAGCCAGAAGAGAGAATAATGTCAAATGTCTCTGTGCCATAGACCCAGATTTAGAAACACCTCGCATAAGCGGTAATTAGTTTTTTGTAATTTGACGCAAAGATGATATAATACATAAATGAATGCATATAAATGTTTATAGGTTTTTAAAAATCTAAATATTAAAAAGTTTCAAGAATTTAAGACTATGATAACCGTTAAACGTGTCATAATAGTCTTGTGAAAAGAGTTCATTGTTTTGATTTCACTTTCAGATGAAATAAGTCAAAATTAAGAGTTTTCTTTAAAACAAGCTATATTATCGGCCAGTGGGGTAAGTAAAATAATCATTTTTTTGCCTTGAAATGTAGATATTTAGACTAGAAACAACAATCATGCATCAATTGTATAAATTTTGTAAAAATACAGTAATTAAATAGAATTCTGTAGCTCTAACTACAAGTCAGACTCAACATTGCATATCCTGCAATGTGACTATTGCAGATGTGCTCATTGTGATATCGATGCTGAAACAATATATTGTGCAGCCCTATTGCTTCGGCGATATATGTATGTTCCCCCCCGGATATTTCATTTAGTTTTTTACGGCAACACTATCTCCGAAAATATCACTATCTCTCTCCACATCAAAACTTACTGGTCAGTCCATGATTCAGGAAATATTTGAAAAACAAATGGCTTATAAACCAACATCCAAACATGCTATAGACCTAAGAAGATGCCTTTTCAAGCTGTAAAGAAATCTGTGTTTTTAAAACTAATGAAGGCATAGCAGAAGTCAACGATTTATTTTAATTATTTAGCCTGACATGTTTACTGTTCCAAAATATTCTAAATGTTTCATAAAATAAAATATTTTGGGGAAAAAGTTACTGTTTTTTACCCAGACCCAGACATATATATATATATATATATATATATATATATATATATATATATATATATATATATATATATATATATATATATATATATATATATATATATATATATATATATATATATATATATATATATACATACAATATTTAGCTAAATATATTATTTTTCAAATATTTTGTGTATTCTTCCCCGTGATGACAAATCTAAAACGTACTAAAATGGAGTGTGAATTTTTAGTATTTTAGTTTTTATTCATTTTAACTAAATAGTGTTTTAACATTCGAAATAGAGTTTTAGTATGGACTGTTGCTGTTTTAGAGCCATAACTCTTTTAAATATATTGTTTTACTTTCGTATGTTGCAAATTCAATGCTATTGGGTGGCATTTGAGTTGAAAACCGCAGATTTATGGCATTTCACTTCAGATTCACCTGTCACTGGGCAGAAGCGAGGCAAATTGGGTAGAACATGGACAGGTTGCTTGACATTTTTGTTTACTCTTGTATGATAAACAATTTTGCTTCTGTGTTTGGGGGGCCACTTGATGTCCGATGTAAAATCTATGTCCTGAAGCAAAACCAGAGGAGAAGCACGGTTCTAAACAACACATTTCTTTCTAGTGTTGATGAGAACACCCAGGATTTGACTAGTTCCACCTCACAAATGATAAGGTGAAGCTTTCATCAGAATATATCCCCCGCTCTGGCTGTCCTGCTGCTGTTGATCTGATCTGGGCCAGTCGGTACTTGAGCAAAGAGGCTTTGGACTTCACATGAACAGCAGGTGTGCTGCCCTCTGAGTCAATTTCCCACCTATGGCTACATCCCACGGCGACTTCTCAGCATTGCAATATCTTGCACTGATATTCCTACCTCCTCTGAGGTCACGCTATATATTATTGTAGTGCTGTTTGGGAGATTGCACTTTCTTTCTTGTCTTGTTTTTTTTATTTATTTATTTTTTATACATGTGAATTCTGATTGTGCGGCCTGGCTTTTTGTGCTTGCTTTGTCTTGTTTTGGTGACGGACAGAGCCCCCGCCAAGCTTTAGCCAGCGGATTTAGCATGTTTCTTTTCTTACGCAAGCCATTATGAAAATAATTCCCTCTGACATACTTTTCTGACTGTGTTGTTTTGATGTTTACCATGGATCAAACGAGATTGATTATCAGATCTCTTTTCATTGTGGACAGATGCCGATATTCAAAATATTGTGATAACAAACACGCACAATATTGCTATGGTGGGTACTTAAAAATACAATAAATAATTATTTATTATTTAAACTTTTGAAAATAGTGGCCTTTTTAGAAGAATCAGATTGATGTTTTGGGATTGGTGGTTCATCACAGCACCAAATGCTTGAAATGCTTTTCAAACTTTAACACTTTTACGTGTTAATCCAGCCTACAACATTGGAAATTCTCTGACTATTTATAGGCCCTTTGTTTATTAACTCTGTATTGTAATGTAATTTTATAGTTTAACTAAAGTCATTGTAATGACTTAATGACCCAATCCCAATATCCCCTTACCCCTACCCCTCATTCATGTGAAGAGGTAGGAGTGTCCCAATTCTCTTTAGTTTGAACACGTAGGGCTAAGGGCAAGGGCTAGATCGCCATTGAAACTGAGATTTTTCAGGACCACACTCCAAACCTAGGGGTGCAAAAAATTCCCAGAATACACAGTCTACAATGACAGCTTGGCTGCACATGGAAGTAAGGAGACGCACAAATTAGTATTTTTTGTCATTATTACCAATTGTTGCAACAAATAAGCTCATGTTTTAATACATTCATTATGTCGATCGTGTTTTACCGTGATGGTTTAACAAAAAAAAAACACTAATATAAAAACAGCTAAATTTCGCTGTCTATAATCATAATAATAACTCCTGTATAGATGTTCCACAACATTCTGTCACTCTATGACACTCGAATACCCTGTCAGAAAAGTCTAGTGGCTGGGAATGACCTTTTTACAGTGTCTGATAAAACGCTAATGTTGTTTTTGTGTTTACGTAGATAAAAATGGCAAGGGTGTAAATGCACAGTACAGCTACGATCTACAGCCACGTTATATCGTTATGATAACATGATATCTTTGCCTTCAATGATTTCCTGAAGATAATTACCAAAAAATAACACAACTACAGCGTCGATCTCATTTAAAGTAAGAGATTGCGATGACATATGATGACTTGTCCAGCACAGTTGTAGTGGTGTCCTATTTTTTAGTGGTAAATTTTGATGCTCTTCCCCTTCACACTCTGTTTCAAGGGCCAGGGGAAGGGGAAGGGGTACAAAAATAGAATTGGGATTGGGCCTTAATGTCTACTAATGCATTAAAATTAAACCTGTAAAAGTTTTATTAAATAGAATTAATAACTAATACAATTCAGTAATTTTTTTAAATGAACTTTAACATATACCTGTAATATGGATGTTTTTCAATGTTACTTTTAATGCATTTACTAATGTTTACTGAGACTTTATTGTCAAATGTTGGCCGTAGTGTATGAATAAGTAAGGATGGTTCTTTCCCAGTACTGAGTTGCGGCTGGAAGGGCATCCGCTGTGTAAAATATATGCCAGAATAGTCAGCGGTTCATTCTGCTGTGATGACCCCTGATAAATAAGGGACTAAGCTGAAGGAAAATGAATAAATGAACGAATCCTATACTTTATCATCCTTTTTCTAAATTAATTTTAAAAATACACTTTTTTCTGAACAATAGTATTTTTTGGTTATTATACCTACTAAAGTAACCTTTTTTTGCAGATTAGGTTAATATTTTGTAATAATAATAATTGTTTCAGCAATTAATTGTAACAAAACGTATCTGATAATTGCAGAAACCTATTCCATTGCTATAGAAAAACAAAAGACAAGGTTTTTTTTAGTGTCAAAAAGCCAGAGTCCGTATCCAACGCTGAGCTGCAGTCTTCAGTCACCTTGAGATCTCCATGGTACCACTTCATCTTCCACTCTTAATGACTTAACTCATCTAATTATTTGTTCAGTGAGAAGTCAATTAGAAGATTCCCCAGGTCTTGAGCGACTGCTGATGAGAATGAAAGGTCTAAACTAGGCACGGACGAGGAAGAAAACGTCTCTAAATGACTCTGAGAATCACTGTGATATTGCCACAACACTGTTTAGTTTGTAACTGAATGCATTCATAAATGTAATGGGAAAAATATGCAGCCGATGAAACGATGTCATTTACAATAATTCAGTCTGTCTTTGTTGTTCCACTTCAGTTGTTTTTAAACGCGTGCTGGAATTAGTTCAAAAACGAGGGCAAGCGACATTGTGTTCATTTCCAAACTGAGCATCAATTTGAATCCAGCCTCACATTCAGTATTAATTTCTCATCAGCTTAGAAATAATCTCTATTAGTTTGGATTTGGCGACCCATTAAAGCTGATTTTTGCTTGTACCATATGTAGATTTAACATTAGCCCATAATCCCGAGCTCGTCTGCTACTGTACTCGCCCCATGTCCATGCATCTTGTCAAAACATAATCTAGCATGTGTGATAGTATCATCCTTTTTTCAGCAAACAAACAAGCCGAGTCGTGACAAAAACAAAAGCACTTTGCCCTGGCTTCGCTACTCCACATCAGGCACCGATACAAAACCAAGCTAATTATTTACATGTTGAAAATAAGGAACGAGCACGACCTAAGATTTTTCTCATTTTCATCAAAGCAAACGTCGGGGTTTGCGTTTAATTAAAAGTGAAAGCCTGGTGCATGTAGGCATTGCATGGGCGGTGCATGAAATAAGCAGACTCACAAAGGTCACGCTATGAAAGAACGGCTCATGTGTAATGATTGGCCACTAGCCCTCAGTCGTTCATAGAGAAATAAAGAGAGAGGGAGATGGAGAAGTGTGCACGCGTGAAGCAGCCTCACAAATGTCGTAATGTGTGTAGCCACATGGCTCAACTTTCAAAGGGACTAATTAATAAAACAGCATTGGCCTCCTCATGTTGCTTGTCAGTGTGGACAAAAGCAGGCCTGTTAAGCTCCGGACGCCCCTATTCCCCTGCCAGATAACTCAAGCCGGCCAAATGATGGGAGGCCCTATTTTGCCACGGGCAAGGCAATCGCTAATCAGCTGTTAATGAGCTTAATTAGACGTTAAAATATCTCAGCGTATCAAACAGGTCTGTGTTTGACATCTCTGATGCGCTGCCAAGCTTGCTTTGAAAAGGAGCTGCATGCAAATCAGTTTAATTGCTGGGAAGTCTGTGGATTTACTATATTTTCAAAAGGAAAATGTATACTTGTAACATATTTGATTTTTTTTTTAACCATTACAATTATGTCAGTATTTTATTTAATATCTTCCACTTCATTGGAAAAACATGTCTGAGAGATAATTTGTATGCTTGCATGTATTATGCAGCCTGATCTCACGAGGAAATGTAACTATTTTACATTTTATGAATTCTTATAAGTTCAGTTGTATGAAAATGTATGATTTTAAAAAGTAGGCGTGGCTTCCAAAACCGCCCCTGAACCCAACCGTCATTGGGGAATGAGCAAAGCGTACTAAATTTGTGTGAATGAGATTGTAAATCGAAAAGGTACAAATTGCGGTGAGATCATGTTAGTTTTATGACACATTTAAACACCAAAAGTGTGATGTTGCACATCAACTTTTTTTTAATTGCTTGTTTCATCTTGTCTGATGAGAAATTTAATACAGTGCTAATAGGTTAATGCTTTATTTTGTTAAAATGTAGACTTTAAACGTGTTATTAAATAACATTTTCAAAACGGCTTGCGTCTAAAAGTCTTTGATCTTTAATCATGACTTTTGTTTTGGATTCATCTTGACCAAAACTAGGGGTGTAACGGATCACGGTTGATCCATATAGATCACAACCCATGGTTCGGAATGTACGTGATCCGCGGATTAACAACTTTTTTTGAACTTGTAGGTTTATCCAACATTTATAACAATTGCAGTGAGATCTCCTCCACGTCATTCAAATCACATGTATAAAAAAATTTGGCTTCCCTGTAAAACATAATGATGACAGAAAAAGTTTTGGTGGGACTTGCCTAAATGCTTTCTTAGGTTATTAATTGAAGGTGTTTTATGTCACTGTTTGTTTAGCCCGCATAATGCATTCAAGCTGCACAATTAAACATTAAAAGATTGTGATCTCAATTTAAACTCGCGCAACATGAATGATAAATGAAAATTATTTGCATATGTTTATTAATCCTTCGAATCACTGCTTAAAATCTGCGTTTGATTAAGTTAGAGTCAGTTTTTACATTTTTTTCAGTCAGTTACAAACAGTACAATAACACAGAAGTACTGGTATAACAGTTTATAGTTCAGATATAAACACGGATGTTTATGGTAAATGTTAAAGTCAAAGTTTAATGGAACTTGACACTGGTGAATGTTATAGCAATTACATTGTGTCACCAATGAGTGGCGACAAACAATCATCAAAATTATGTCACTGAATAGATTTTCAAAAATGATCCACCTATAATGGAGCATGAAGTTTTATGTGTGAGTTGTTGAATCATTAATTGAAAATAAATATGATGTGTTGTACAAGATGTTAGATTTTTGTATTTAGCATTATCAGCAACAGTAGCAAAGTAGCATTTTTTTATGTATAATATTTTCTTTTTTTTCAGCAGGCTCTTTCCTTTATTATTATAATTTTTTTTAATTACAGGTTCTAAGTTCTGTTTGTTAAAACCAATGGTTTTTGCAGTAATATTTTTGCATAAATGGAAAGCAATTGATATTTGTCGTCTGATTTAAAAACCATAGTGTGATCTGAACTGGGAGATTTGTGATCCGTTACACCACTAACCAAAACTGACCGACACAACAACACAAATTCTAAATTACTTTATTTCCTTTCATGTAATTCTAAATCTGTGTGACTTTGTATAACAGAAAGAGAAAAAAAGCAATATTGTTCATGTTATAAAGTCTGTAGTCCCTTTCTACTTTTATTATGAATTAGGGTTGTGCAATATATCGTTTCAGCATCAATATCGAATTGTGTGCATCCGCAGAAGTCACATCGCAAGATATGCAATGTTGAGTCGGAATCATAGTTGACCAGAACACATTTGATTTGTACGTAGAGTCACTGCTAAGTTTAACCACAATAGAGTGAACGTTTATCATTTGAATGCGTTTTTAAGGACTGTGAGCATTTCAAAAGAGTTGAACATTTGGGCACAAGAAATGATAATGTCTGGAGGTGTAACAAAAATTAATTGTATTTAATTATTTGTAAGAAATATGCAAAAAAAAAATTCTTATAATTTTGGTTTTGTTTCTAGTCCAAATATCTGGGTTTTGATTATTTTACTCACCCCATTGGCAGATAATTTAGGTTATTTTAAGGAAAAACTTTTAATTTTTTAAACTTATTTTAGGTGAAAAATAGGTCAAATGTTTTTACTTGATCTTCGACTTTTTAGATTGTTTGACTAGAAACCAATCAAAGCAAATTAAGAATTGAGATTAGTTTGCACACTGTAAAAAATGCTTGGTTCCACACAACTCCTTCATGTTGTCCCAACACAAATAAATTGAGTAAACTTTAAATGGATTGAACATAAACCAATTAAGTTGTCCCCAAAAAAACCTAAATATTGTGTGGTTTCAACTCGTTTGAAATAAGTAATTTGAACAAGTGCCAAAAGTCATTTTTGAGTGCATTATAATTATTTAATTTCTCTACCGGAATACTATTCAACTCCCCAGAAAACTTGCAAATAGAACAATTCCAAACCATCTTTTAAACTGTATTAATATCGCAATAGTTATTAAAGAAAAATAAAATGTTTCCGATTTTTCCAGTATCGTGCAGCACTATTGTGAACATACAGCCGCAAATTCATTCATTTTACAGACAATGGAGAACAGTTTTAAGAGGAGTAAATGCTTTTTTGTATGAATTCTACCTTTTTAGGAGTATGTTTACATGAGAACAAAACTTTTTTTCTTTGCATTTAAAAAAGAAAAATAAATAATAAAATAGACGACAATCATCAGAATGATCCCTTTTCACACATATCAGCTAAAAATGCTGGCTTTTATAATGTGCCATGCCAGTATGTGGCAATGTCACTTTGTAAAGCAAGACTATAATTTGCGCAAATATGCTCCTGTAGCCTACCTTTGTTTTTTTGGGGGGTCAAGTTTTCTCAAAAGTCTATAGATTGAACACAAAAGTGTGTCACTGTTTAGTTTTTCACTTATTCTTTGTTTTTAAATGCTCCCAAAATTCTGTTGTCATTTAAATGAGTAGCTTAAAATGATATATATTTACACAAAGACTTGTTGTTAAATCTACAGTTTTATTTCTTCATCAATATGAGAAAAAATTTACACATATAGGCTTTTATCTTATTTATTTTTTGTAAATTCTGCAATAATTCAATTTTTTTTAATACTGTATGTGTTGCACAAAATCCAGCTCTGTATGCTGCATTGACTGTTAAAAGCTTCTACTATGCTATAAATGAATTTTTCCTGCATTAATTGCAAGCTGCGATGCTTGTACCCCTCAGTACATCGCCAATTTGGCCCTGACCTGGTACTGACCTCTCCTAGTGCCTGTGCTGGAGGGGACGGCGTGTTCACCCAAAAACTCAGACGTACACACACACACACACACACACCAAAAATCTAATAAAGCATATTATGGAAATGGAACGTGTGCAAGTGAAAAGAGAGCAGATTTATTCCCCTCTCCGCCTTGCTAATATGTTTATACATGATGCCGTATAATGGCTCGCTTTGAACAGATGCTCAATGGCAACAGGGCTAGAAAATACAGCTCTGTGTTTGTAGGCCAGACTCACATTGATTGCTATAACAGCGGCGCGCAGTCGTTGACAGGGATCTCGCTGAGGAAATGAAAGCGAAAGGCCGGTTCTGTAGTGGCAAACCACTCTGCAGAAACGTCAATATTTTAATCCCCCACGTTAATCATTTTCATCAGGCCGGTTGCATCTTAATGTGCGACCAAGTTTTGAGTTTTTGTCCCTCGGATTTGATTTACGAGCTTCATTTTATCAATTGATAATGCATGAAGACTGCTGCTTGGTAGCCGCTGTCCGTTTCTTTTTCAGCATACGCGGAGAAATCAGGTCTGGATGAAGTGGCATGTTCTTCAGTGATAATGCGGCTTTTATTCAGAGTGATGATTCACTTTAGGGTTGATATGCTGTGACTGAAAGCAGCCGCTGTCAGTAAGATAGGCAGATGTATCAGAGATCCTGTGACTTTAATTGTGTTGATTATTGGAGATCTTTCATAGTTGTATTGACTGGCTGTCCCGCCGCTGTTACTCACCTGATCGTTTCATTGTTTAAATGTAGATGTTTATGGATATCGAACTCTGCCAGCGTAATGCAAGATGAGAAACAAATGTACAGCTGGACGTGAGAGTGATGGGGCAATTTGCGAACACTGGGAGGTATAATTCGGTTATGCATTTGCATGTTCAGAGGAAGAGTTTTATCATATGCAGAACATAAATATAACATATAAGATGAAATGGTTTTTTGGAGAAAGTACATTCTGAAGTAAAAGTCTTACTAAACCTGTAGCTAGATATTTTAAGTGTGCACTGTAAAAAAAAAAATCAGTAACACTTTATTTTGATGGTCCATTTGAGGATTAGGCCGTCTGCTTAATATCTGTTGATACTGCTCCTTTAAAAGACATTTAACTGACTTTAAGAAACTTTTTAAGTACATGTCGACTTACACTAACCCTAACCCCAACCTAACAGTTTACGTATAATCTAATGAGAATAAGTTGACATGTACTGTAGATGCAATGCAACTTAATTCAACAAACGAACCATCAAAATAAAGTGTGACATAAAATCTGTTATTTTACGTTTTTTCCAGCAGCTGGGGTTAAATATACATTAACATTAACATTAAATAAACATTAAATAACGTACGTTAAATTACAGAAATTTCTTTTAATATAGATTTCCGGTAAATTTCTGTAATTTACCATCTGCTATTTTACGGTAAATGTCTGTAATTTAATGGCCGTTATTTTCCTTTTTTTCCCTGGCACTCCAGCTGCCAGAATGGCTGAGTGAACAATGAAATGTAAACCCTGAAAAAAATTATATTAAAAAATTAATTTATATGGTTATCAAATTGATATACTATAAAAGGTATTTTTTTATTTTGTAGTATTCATAATATTAAAATTTTATTATTACCTTTTATTATTAACATTATTAACATTATTATTGCATGTTCAAGTTAAATATCTTAGAAATTGCCAATATTCATTAATTCATTCATTTCTAAGTCCCTTTAATCATCAGAGGTCGCCAAAGTAGAACGAACCGCCAATTTACGGACAATTTAGTTTATTCAATTCATCTATAGCACATGTCTTTGGACTGCGGGGGGAAACTGGAGCACCCGAAGGAAACCCACGCCATCACGGAGAGAACAAGTAACTCCACACAGAAATGCCCAGCCGAGGCTCAAACCTGAGACCTTCTTGCTGTGAGGTGACAGTGTTAACCACTGAGCTCCGTGTGGCCATTGCCAATATTATTAATATATTTTGTATTATTTTAACACTCTAAAACTCACTAAGAACTCAAATAAATTATTAATGAAGTGAATTTATTACATTACAATATACAGTGTATTTAAACGTGTCATAGAAAAGGTCAGTGTTGTGATTCTGGTTAGAGAGACTTTCAAAACCTTTTGTTTTTATTAAATAAATTGTTATAAGTGATGAATAAGTGCTCATATAAAAGGATGCATTTTTGTTATAAAAAATTTTAGTGAAACAGCACATTGAGAAATATTACAATATTTGTATTTAATGTAATATAATAATCATGTATCATATCATATAATAATGTGATATGCATTTAAATGTAATATATTTGAATTTTCTGCATTCGGTGTCATGATCTTCTTGATTGAGCATTTATGTGAAAAGATATCCTGGATTTTTAATGCGCTGTATTTAATGCATCTTTGCTTTAAAATAGTATTACATTTGCTTTGAAAATAAAAGGAATGATGCTATTTTAGTCTCTGCATCAATTAAATTTCAAAAGTGTTTTGATATTCAAAGAAAGCATATTAAATGCTTCTTATTTTTACAAATAACATTTGTTTCATTGTCAAACACAAATGTTTCATTGTCATTTCAACCCAACAGATATATTTATGTAAAAACACACTTGATCTGATCTGATCTTAACGACTAAGTCAGGTTTTATTTTGAATGATTACACATACTTGCTGACAAATATGTAAATGATCTAAAGGAAAATGGAGAGGTATAGAGATATATAATAAATAATAATTAATTCAAGATGTGTATTTTGAGGCAACATTGTGTTCATCAATACAGCATATTACGATTCTTCTTCAGAATATGCTTGACATGATTTGGTGTATTGTTTCTCTGAATGATATTTTAGTGTCAGAATATAATTAAAGAGGACACAGACACGTCAGAAAAAAAGCTTTATTGTGGTCAGTTGGCAAATTAAAATTGAGTTTGAAATGATCTTGAAATAGATTTGTGAATCATTCTGCAGCCATGTTATCAGTTTGTGGTATTTTATATCCACTGCCTCTTTTTTTTTCAGCACAAGTGTAAAATGCAATTTCTGAAGCAGCATGGCAGCCGGTGGCGTGCCGGTGTTGATGTATTACGGATTCATGCGGTGTGAATCTCCTCTGCTGATTCCTGTCTGGGCCTCATTTGCTTTGGAGGGGGAGAAAACATGCAATTTTGCTTCAGTCTCCCTGCGAGCAGCGAGACCTAACCGAGTTCAGACCTTGTGTTGTTACAGAGAGAGAGAGAGAGAATCTTTTGCAAGTTGATTTTTGTAAAAAAAAATACGATGAGCTAACTTTCAATACCACACAATCTCGTTGTGGTCAAATAATTGATCTAAACTCCTGTTTGTGGAAATAATTAAATCTAAATCAATGTTTGGCATAACATGGAGACTCTAAAGGAACCAGACTGCTTATAATGCTGATGCAACGTACATTTACTCAACTCTGCACTTTTTAATGCATTCCCTACATTTACTCACAGATTCTCTTTGCTGAAGAGAAACTCTCGACCTTTACACCACAACATCAAAAAGTCAAGGTCATTTTTGTCGGGGTATTTAATAGTATTCACTCTGACCTGCAAATAAAGTTTCTGCCTGGCCAGTGCTGAATTCTGATTTGATCTGCAAGCCCCTCAAAGGTCAGTCTGAGCATTATTTCATTTTTTGTGTCTGTGCTGGATTCTTTGTGTGAGACCTGAGATGTTAAATTAAGATGTATTGATCTGTGTTTAATGTTGGGCTGGTTAGTAAGTGAATGCACATGTATTATGGTTTTGGTAAATCAAATTAGAACAGATAGCATGAATATATATATATATATATATATATATATATATATATATATATATATATATATATATATATATATATATATATATATATATATATAGGTTGTGGAGATCTGTTTGAAACTAACTTGAGATAAAACGTTTAGTTTTAGTAATGTATGGAAATACATAAAAGGGCACAAGTTATTCTGCAAAATGTGTCTTAGTAGGCCTGAAACAATTAGATGACAATAGCAGCATAAAATAATTGCTGCATATTCTTCTTTTTGTGTTGTTTCAATGTTATTATTTTTGATTGTATGAACTTTATTAAAACCATTTAAAATGTTAATTATAATTTTTTATTTTATTTTAAATGATTTTTTTTCTGAAGTATTTTATTTTGTTTTATTTTTATTTTAGTTGAAATGTAAATTTGAACTTTATTAAAATATTTAAAATATTAATTGTAAATTTGAATTTCAATTTATTTTATTTTTTTTTTAAATTTAATTTATTTTAATTTAAAAAATTATTTAATTTCACCAGCCTGAATTATATCCCTAGCAATATATACATACAGTTGAAGTCAGAATTATTAGCCACCCTTTGATTTTATTTTATTTTTTTCTCTTTTAAATATTTCCCAAATGGTGTTTAACAGAGCAAGGAGTTTTTCACAGTATGTCTGATAATATTTTTTCCTTCTGGAGAAAGTCTTATTTGTTTTATTTCAGCTGGACGAAAAGCAGTTTTTAATTTTTTAAAACCCATTTTAAGGTCAAAATTATTAGCCCCTTTTTTCGATAGTCTACAGAACAAACCATCGTTATACAATAACTTGCCTAATTACCCTAACCTGCCTAGTTAAGCCTTTAAATGTGACTTTAAGCTGTATAGAAGTGTCTTGATAAATATTTAGTTAAATATTATTTACTGTCATCATGGCAAAGATAAAATAAATCAGTTATTAGAGATAAGTTATTAAAACTATGTTCAGAAATGTGTTGAAAAAAATCTCTCAGTTAAACAGAAATTAACAGGGGGGCTAATAATTCTGACTTCAACTGTATAATTTAATACATTGTAAAAGTTTTAGTTATTTTATCTCTTAAAATAAACAATAGAAAAAAGATTAAACAAGCCAACTTGGTTGAAATGTAAGTGTATTAATACACAGATAATTATTAGTAGTTGACAATTTCATACTTATACTTATTTTGTTTTATTAATGTTATTATTGTAAAATATTAATTGTAATTTTATATTTTATTTTAAATGAATTTTTCTGAAGTATTTTATTTTGTTTTATTTTTAGTTATGTATACAAATGTGTGTATATATATATATATATATATATATATATATATATATATATATATATATATATATATATATATACATATATATATATATATATATATATATATATATATATATATATATATATATATATATATATATATATATATATATATATATATATATATATATATGTATATATATATATATGGCACAAGTTATTTTACAAAATAAATCAACTCTAATAGGTCTTAAACAATTAGCTAACATCATCATCAAATATTTGCTGCATGTACTTATTTTGTGTTATTTTAATAATGTTATTATCTTTGATTAATTAAACTTTATTAAAAATATTGAAATACAAATTTTGCATTTTATTTGATTTGATTTTTAATTTACCAGCCTAAATTGCTTAGCAATGTAATTTAATAAATTGAAAAAGTTTTAAGTTTTTTTGTCTCTTAAAATAAACAATAGAATTTTTTTTTTTAACAAACCAACTTGGTTGAAATGTCGCTGTATTAATACACAGCTTAATAGTTGACAAAATCAGCATCAGATAATTGCTGCATATATTTCTTTTTGTGTTGTTTTATTAGTGTTATGATTGTAAAAAATATAAATAATTTGTCTGTTTTGTTTTAACTTAAAGTTTCTGAATTATTTTATTTTGTTTTAATTTTAGTTCTGTATAGAAATGTATATGTAGGGTACAAGGTATTTTACAAAATGAATCGAGTCAAGTAGCCCTGAAACAATCACTTAACATTATCAGCATAAAAATATTGGCTGCATATTCTTATTTTTGTGTTGTTTTAAGTTACCTTTGTTTTATTGAACTTTATAAAAATATTTTAAAATATTAATTGTGGCTAGGACTAGGCAAGAAGGTGGCTGGTTCGAGCCTCGGCTGGGTCAGTTGGCATTTCTGTGTGGAGTTTGCATGTTCTCCCCCTGTTCACGTGTGTTTCCTCTGGGTACTCCGGTTTCCCCCACAAGTCCAAAGACTTGGTACAGGTGAGTTGGGTATGCTAAAATTGACGGTAGTGTATGAGTGTGTGTGTGAATGTGTATGGATGTTTCCCAGTGATGGGTTGCGGCTGGAAGGGCATCCGCTGTGTAAAACATATGCTGGATAGGTTGGAGGTTTATTCCACTGTGGCGACCCCAGATTAATAAAGGGACTAAGCCGAAAAGAAAATTAATGAATGAATAAATATGGCTAGGCATATAATTCAGGCTGGTGAAATGAAATAAAAAATTATTATTTTAATTTAATTTATTTATTTTATTATTTTATTTTATTTTATTTTTTATTTAAATTAAATAAAAATTGTATTTATTTTATTTTACATAATTTTTATTATATATAATATTTTTTATTCCACCAGCCTAAATTTTATGACTAGCAATATTTGTAATCCAATAATTTGTAAAAAAATGTATTACTTTATCTCTTAACACAAACGATAGAAAAAAATTTATACAAGCTAACTTGATTGATATGTAACATTTAGGTGTATCTTTTTACACAACTAATTATTGATATACATTTGTTTGAATGAGCAAACTGTTAGTAGTGACCTAAAAGTGAACCAGTATCAAGGATGTGTATTTAAATGTTTTAATTTGATGTTTTCACAAGGAGGAAATTAAAGGAAGAGCGTATGCTAGCAAACCACAACCATCCACAAGCTATTATGGTAAATAAAATATTACAAGTTACTCTAGCTAAGATGCACATCTGACAATAGATTTATTGCTTGGTTTGTTTGTAGTGGCTTTTTAAAATGGTACATTGTCTACCATCTCTGGAGACAAAAATGGTCAAAATATAGAAAGAATATGCTTTGTGCACTAATGTGGCTTTCAGACATTGAAGTTGATTTTGTGCAGCAGATGGTGACTTAAAGACGCGTGATGTGTGAGACGTTGTCAACACTTTCCCAGTAATTGTCAGTAATTTCAGTATTTTCTGAAGTTTTTGGTTATGACAGATATATGCAGACAAAGTTTCAACACGGAAATAAACGGAAGTGCTTCGTACAGCTTATTATGCTTGCAGTGCAGTTCTGTGCAGACTCATTTCCATGAAGTTTTAGCACACGTCACAATCACAAGCTATCAATCCCGTTTTTTCTTCATATATTCAGTTTAGTTTGTCGCTGATATTTTATTTAGCATTAGACCCCTGATATCTATCGTATTAAATTACGGAATATTCCCTGGAAATGGGGAGTCTTATTGCTTCGGCCTATCTCTAAATTCAGACGAGCTGGCAGGGATTAGACTGCATGGAGAGGATTATCTGCATGTCCGTTCAGTTTTTCCTGTTAGAAAGTAAAAAAAAAAACAAGGGTAAAAAACAAAAGTCCAGCTGTTCCTTTTTAGCTTGTGCTTCTGTATGTTTCCCCTACTAAAAAGTCTGTGTGTTTAACATACGCAACAGACTGTGTTAAATGCTTTTGAAGGCTAAGCCAATTAAAAGCGAGTCAAGTATTAATTCTGGGGACTGTTGTGACTATATGCACGAGCTGCTGGGAGGTGATGAGACTTGAGTGTGTCCCATCTGACTCGCCACCATGTAAAGTGAATCAGGACGCAAAAGCGTAACACAGCCCGAAGAGGATTATCCGGGCCTCACAGCCCTGCATCCAGAAATCAAGCCCATTGTCTCCACCGCATTTGAATAACAATGCGCAACGTAAGCTGACTTTTTTTTTTTTGATTGTACACCAGCAGGCACAGCATGGAAATGCAGTTGTTTGGAACGTGGCTGGAGTCTATGAAACAGACGCCGGCGTCAGGAGATAAGAGCCTGCTGAGCTGGTACAAAACGGCCCGTGACGGGTCTCGCATGTGCAACACGTTTTCACTCCCAACGTGTCAAATTTTGACGCTTGGTGAGAACCCGTTGGCGTCACTATTTTAATGCACTGGGTGCCCCTTTGGCGTCATCTTTCAAAGTGAAGCGTGCTCCATTATTTTCAGCTGTTTTCTTTACGTGTCAGCTCCAGACACATTTTAATTTTGCATGCATTTTTAAAGTAGAAATAGCTTTTAAACTCAAAAAGGAAAATTATGTGATTAATTACTCAACCTCATCTCAGTCCCTTTGTTTGACTTCGAAACATAAAATGAAGATATTTTAGATTTAATCTAAGAGCTTTCTGACCTTTTGTATACAGAAACGGTCTTGAGATGATGAAAGTCCAGAAAAGGAACCAAAAACATTCCATCTGACTTCAGTGGTTCAACTGTAATTATTGGAAGCTCTAGGAACACTTTGGGCCCAATCATACATCCAACGCAATAAGGTGCAAGACATGTTTGGTGCGATTTGTTGCTATTTTCAGACCAATGCAACCCTAATTTTCCCATTTTGCGCCACACTGTTTAAATAGCAAATCTATTTGCGCCACTTTCTGTTTGGCGCGTTGCTATTTTGAGCAACTAAAATAGACTGTGCAATCTAAAGCTCAGCGCAGCAGAGTGTGTTAGTTGTGTGCCTTAAACGCATACACATTGCTTAATACACACAGGATGTACAGCAATACACAAATATTTTTTATAAATCAAAAAGAATTAATGGAATAAAATGTTACAAAAATTATTATTTTCAACATAAATATAAAATATCCATGCCTCCTTCATCTCGGGTGGGCCTTTTTCAGTTTATTCATGACAAATTGCATTTGTATAATGTTGTTATTATTATTAGTAGTATTTATTAAATTTGTTTTAATAAAAACAAGCTTAGATTTGTCCACCTGTCAGGTTTTGAACCACATGGGGCATAGGACGTGTGTTTGGATATAACTCAGTTTTTTGACCACACTTCGTTATTATTGTTCATTTATTCATTTGCTAGAAATTAGAACGGAATTTAGAAATAGTTTTGAAACAAATCTTTGCGCTTTGAGTGAGTTTCCACCATTTTCCTTACTCCACAAAAGTAAAGAGTAAAAGTTAAGTAAGGAGAAAGTAAAGAGGGCAAATGGAGGAGGCTAATTCGTTATCCTTACGCAGATGGTCTGTTTAACGGTTTTCTCACTAGTGAATCGTTCAGTTTTTCCACTTACAAAGTCTGCCACGCAAATAGCAAATGCACCATGGCATGACGCAACTGACTCTTAAAGGGAATGCGAGATCAGACTCTTATTCTCAAAACACACCCACAACTCATTAAAAAGAATAAGCACAACTCTGTTAGACCATGCGCTGTGGCGCAAACCATATTTTTCCGTCCTTAAAATAGCAAAAGTGGTTTCAGACACACCCTTAATGCGCTTTAGACTTTGTGCCTAGATTGTTAAAATAGGGCCCTTGGTGTCTATGGCTTGATGAAAAGTAATAAACTAAGTTATATAACTGTACTCTATCTTTAAATGTCTGTCTAGTTTTATGCTTGCAACTGCTCAATTCACAGGAGATCAGTAAGTGAATAAAAATATTTAAACTTAAACCAGTATATTACACCAATTTCATTGTTTTCTTATAGAGATTTAGGAAATAAAATTTCAAGTCTGATTTAAATTTATTGTAAGAAGATAACACTTGTTGGGAATAAAATCTCAAACCTGGATTTGTTAATTAAATTAGCCTGTTAATTAACACTTCTCAAAAACACACAAACATGTCACAAATGGCAAAGAAAGCCAATGTTTTGCATCTCTATTTAATAGGGTCCAAATAAAGTAGTGAAGTAAGGTGAAGTCCTTTTGATTTCTGAAATATTTAAAGTGATTCATTATAAACAAATATTTGTTGATTTCTTCTTTTATTTTATTTTTTTTTTATATTAAATATTGTGAAATGTATTGTGAAATTACATTTTGGTCATACCACCCACCCCTATATACATTAACAATACATTGTAAAAGAAATAATGTATACAGTATTTATAAATAAATATCTTAATTTATATGAAAATAAAAATCAATTTGTTAATTTCAAACATCAAATGTTGTCAGAGCATCAAGGTCCAACAATGCAATTCAGAAACAAAATAATCTTCTGCTACAAGCAACTGTTAATTTAATGATTAGTTTAACACTGTTTTAAAATACTAAACTGATTTGAACTGATTAGAAAACAGTATGAAGGTGTTACAAATAAGTCATGTTGTATGTCAAGTCTCCAGAAGCAATTCAGTACCTTTATTTGAGCAACAAAAACATTTAATCACCAAAAATGTTTACAACCTCTGAACGTGATCATTTCTTATTCAAAAGATAAATGCAAACATTAGAGTGAAGTGATTTAGTCACAAGATACACACATCTTAATTCACAATCAATGTTATAATCAATACAGAAGCTTGATTAGGTGCTCAAAATGTCAAAATATTTTATGTAAATAAATGATTGTGACTGTTGAAATTGAAAATCATACTCCGTTGGCGTTTTCATCTGCGTATTGACACAAAAGGTTTCTCCCGCAAATTGAATGAGTACCCAGTGCGCTAAAAAGTGACGCCCAGGGGTCCCGATCTAGCATCATAATGTGACTGGTTTGGAGTGAGAATGTGTTGGCATGTGACAGGCAGCAGGGCAGATCTTCAATAAACCAGTATGATGAACACATATCAACAGAGTACATATCATTTGTTAATTGATTTG
The DNA here is from genome assembly GCF_903798145.1 of Danio aesculapii. Lineage (NCBI taxonomy): Eukaryota > Metazoa > Chordata > Actinopteri > Cypriniformes > Danionidae > Danio > Danio aesculapii. The sequence goes on from NC_079458.1 coordinate 18,276,347, forward strand.
TTGAGGGTAATGCAGTCCAGGCGCCCTGTAATCCCGATTAGAGGACCAACCCGGACCCCTTAAATGCATATTGATATATTGATCGTGTGTGTTGCTCTGAGCTCTCCAATCCAATAGGGATCTTTACACCTCACCCTTCAGCTACTAATCAGCCAATGGAGAATTATGCTTTTACATAACAGCTGTTTTCTTTCAGTCCCGGGATGATGTCATCCTGTCACCTTGCATTTTTTATTTGTATTTTTTTTATTTGCTATTGACAGATTGTGATGTGGGATGAGGATGCTCAAAATGTTTATGACCCGCTCCAGCTAAGCAAAGGTGGATCTGGGTCAGTAAAACACATCACTTTGTCACCTACGGAGTATGTTATATCTAATTTATGCATCCTCATGGCCTCTGGGACAAACCTTGATGTTCTGGGATGCTTCTTGGCTTGCTGAGATGTTGGTAAGGTGGTGAAAGTAGAGCAAATCTTTCCTTTTTCTTTTTTAGTTCATTGTAGTGTTGGATATTTAAAGGCCCTGTGAAATTGAATTTTGTCACTTTTGTCCATGCCTGTGCGAATGTATCTATGGAAGTTCTCAAGTTGACTGAATATTTTCCAAAATTGTGCTTTCAATTAAGTTTTATTAGTATTTTTTGATGCATCGATTTTTTGGTTACACCCTTCTTCCACACAATTCCTTCATGTTGTCCCAACATAAATCAGTTGTGTAGTTTACAAGATTATGCATGGTTTAGCTCCTCCTCTTCTATCTGACTTGTATAAATTTGTAGAAAACAGAGTGACTCAGGGTGCAGCCAGAGCTGATTGTATTATTCCACTTAGGGTGCCTTTACTGTACATCTAGACTTTTGTTTCAGAACCTGTCGCGTTTCCCCAGTTAGCGCGGTTCGTTTGGCATATGTGAATCCAGAAATCACGCTCTGATCCCTGCCAAAACAATCGGTCCGAGATCGCCTGAATGAGGTGGTCTCGGCTTGATTGAAACGAACTCTGGAGCAGATCGATTGTAGTGAGAAAGAAAAACGATCAGAGCCCAGCTATATCACAGTGTATTATGTATATGTAATAGGCATATATACGGCTATATGATTATGAGTAGGGTGGGATGTCATTCCTACCGGTAAATGTGTGGTTCATGTCAAATACGAAAGTGAAAGCATGCTAAGCTGTTAACGAGAGCTGTTTATCTGTTGGGAAAACTGACCGAACTGCAGTCTTGGTTTATCTGTTATGTTAAGCTTGTAATGCATAAGCCAACTGCTATGCATGAGAAAGTTTTACCTCTGATTTATACTTGGTGTCTATGTCTGTGGGTGTCACCATTCAAAATTAAAGCGCAGCTTTTCAAATATAATGTCTTTTTGCTTATTGCCTTATTAACTTATTGGATATGGTTATATTTACCAATAACAACGTATTCAATCCTCTAGAAACCGAGCTGTTATTCTTAATTTTAATGTGTAAATATTTTTTTCTTGATTCTTAATAGAGAGTTAAAAAAACAAAAGGTACAAAAGAAAGCTTTTATTTAAAACATCTTTGTAAAGTCTTTAGTCAATCTTTCTGAATAGCGGAATAAACTCTTTAAAAAAAACTAAATTTTGAATGATAATATAGTGTTTACATTGATCTTAATTTTTATATTGATATTGATGACTCATTTTGCAATATTGTGTGTGCAGACACTTGTTCTCAGAATGACGGTCTCCTTCTAGCTGACTGAACTCTTAGCTCATAGCTTTAACTGGTTGGCTGTTGAAAGCAGGAATACAACACAGTAAAGAAAACGGCATCTCATAGAAATCAGATGCTGTAATTAAAACGCATCTGTTCATAAAACAAAACCTTTCAGATCCAGCAAGATCTGTTTTCAAGCAGTCGCACAGATGAGAAAGATCAAAATAAGGAAACAAATTTATCAACCTTTAGGTCATTTGTGCACAAAAGGTCTGTTCCCCTCGCTGCAGAAGGTGTCTGCCATTTTCACTTTGTCGCAACCTTTACGCTGATGGAAGTATGGCAGTACATTTCTCTTGATCGGTCACTTTCAGATGCATTTGTAACAGTTGCCAACCCAGCCTCGCAATCACGGCCTGGAATCAATGAACTTTAATATGATCAGGAAAGATAAATTATAAGAGTGCATTAGTCATACACTGTAAAAAGCAGTTTGATAAGTCCACGGAGCACTGCGTAGATGCCAAGAATTGGTAATGAGACTCTCATTTACATTTTATCAGCCCTCCGGCAGCTGAAAACAGAGAGAGCAATTAGTTAATTTGTTTAAATAAACTCCTTAGTCTTTGCAATTAGCGGGTAGCAGATAATGGGGAATAATTCATCAGTTAGCGATTAATCGGGTCAGTAATCTCCCTTGTTAGATCTCAAACTACTCTTCACACAATGTCGCGCAGCTTTTTTTTGGTGCTAATTACGAAAGACAGCTCAGCTCATAATACAGAGCATATTGCATGAGCAGGGCATTAAGGAATTACATTTCTGTTTTGTTCACTATTAATGGCCAATCAAAGAGGTAATTACAGCTCTGTCTGAACAGCTAAACTGAATAAAAGTGTTGCTGTGTGGGTGATGCGCACGATTGGATGAGTTTCACTTTTTGCTGCCATTGATGTTCGTGTCGAGCAACCATAGAAATATACATTGGAGACCCTTTGATGGCACTTTGGGGGGTTTCACAGGGTGCTGTAATTGAAAAGCAAAGTCCAGACCTAAAGAAAGGGCTTTAAATGTCAAGTCAAGGTCAAGTTTACAAACTCTTGTATGGTTTGATAACACTAGTGTATTACCGAAGGCTGAAGCAGAACAATGGCCACAGTAGAGAAGCAAAAACAATGTTTTCAAAAGCTGGAACAGTAGAGGAGATGGGGAAAGATGTGTCGATCCCTTAAGCCATCTGCACAGTAGACTTTTGGCATTCCGCAATGGGTGTAATATGACATCCCAGTCTGCTGGCTCTTTTTTTAAACAACATAATGCAACATGTAATTCACCAATACTTTCAAATGGAATAGGATGCAGTCTACTCTTTTTGTTGTTGTTGTTGGGAATACAACTTCACTAATGCACAAAAAACCTGCATACATATAAATGGATGTCAACAGAATGAAAAGTGTAGCACGACTGCGTCTTACTGTAGCAAGCAGAGTGGAGTTGTCAAGTTTCTATGCTTTTTTTTTTTAAGAGTCGATTTTGCAAAGCTGCACATTATAAATTTCTTATTTGATTTCAGAATGAGTTTTCTACTGCAGGTCAAAACTATTGTATGGGTAAAACATACTTTATTTAGGACCATAATGCTATTTATGATAATAATTAAAATAAATTACCACTTTTATACAGCAAGAACACATTGAATTGATCAGAAGTGCAATTGAGAAGAACAACTATTTACTACATTGATAGTAATGACCTGAGAAAATGCAGGTTTGCTATGACAAGAATGTGTGTGTGTGAGTGTGTGTGTGTGTGTGTGTGTGTATATGTATATGTATGTATATGTATGTATATATATATATATATATATATATATATATATATATATATATATATATATATATGTATATATGTGTGTGTGTATATGTATATGTATATATGTATATATATATATATATATATATATATATATATATATATATATATATATATATATATATATATATATATATATATATATATATATATATATATATATATATATGTGTATATATATATATATGTGTATATATATATATATGTGTATATATATATATATGTGTATATATATATATATGTGTATATATATATATATGTATATATATATATATGTATATATATATATATATGTATATATATATATATATGTGTGTATATATATATATATATATATATATATATATATATATATATATATATATATATATATATATATATATATGTGGGTATATATATTCTTTTATAATAAATCTTGTTTATTCAATTCACCTATAGTGCATGTCTTTGGAAAGTGGGGGAAACCGGAGCACCCGGAGGAAACACAGGAAGAACATGCAAACTCCACACAGAAATGCCAACTCTCCCTCCTGGGACTCAAACCAGCAAACTTCTTGCTGTGAGGCGACAGTGCTAACCACTGAGCCACCGTGATAATAATAAAATCAAATTACTTTTATACAACAAGAATACAATAAATTGATCAGATGGGGACTTGAGAAGGACTACAGTTTTCAACATTGATAGTAATGACCTTGAAGATTGGAATAATGACCTGAGAAAATTCAGCATCACCATGGCAAGAATGTATTTACAAATAGTATATTCATTTGAATATATTATGCTTTTTTTATAATAATAATAATGATAAGAAAAATGTTTTCTATTCTACATTTCTACAAAAGTGTCTACATCTACAAAAATCTACATTTTTAACCAAATGTAGAGGATAATGAAAGGTAGAGTTCACCCCAAAATGAAAATTACCTCATCATTTACTCTTATGGTTTTACATTTTATGAGTTTAACACAAAAGAAGATAATTTGAAGAATGCTGGTTGGCGTCCATAATAGGAAAAAAATTGGTTCTGCACTGTAAAAAAATCCTGTTTGCCTTTTAAATATTTAAGTTGAATCAAATTAATCTTATGAGTCCATTGAACTTGTATTATGTTAAACTGATTTAAAACAGCTTGCAACTTAAAACAACTCATACAATTATGTTAGAACATGATTAACTTAGATTAATAAGTTACAATGACATAAAAACATATGACTGATTGATCATATAATTTTTTACAGTGTGGTAACTAGGGCTGGGCAGATAAATGATTTTATATTGAATCGCCATAAAATTTATATCAATAACAATGATAAGCTCTGGACTTTTTAAACTCCATATTGATCTAAGATCCAGTCATACAGCAGAAATGTGCAACAATAGAAATCTAGAAGTGTATTGATATTAAAGATATACCTAATTTTCAGCCACCGAAAAATTTATCGGCCGATAATATGTTATGCTATTCAGTGGAGCCTCTGATTTTTGTGGCTTCAGTCATTGTTCACTCTTTTAAATCTGGAACCATTAACAACTTGAACCGAAATATACAGTTGAGTTCAGAATTATTGAAGTTTTTTTGAAGTAGGTGAGAGTTCAAAGTGGCTATTACCGCCGTGGCTTATACCGCCGCCGTTTGAAATAAATGCTGCTCTGTTTTTAGTGTAGGACCGCAGTTTGTGAAAAAGCCGCCAGGGGGCGCAAAGGGACGGGATGCGAACGGAAAGAAATAGCCTTTACAGCAGCTTTAAATATGCTACTGTGCTTGTAAATGATATTAAACAATAAGTCAAAGCATTATAAGTCCTTCATTAATCATTTAAAATTTGTTAACACACTTTATTGTAAACTTTTTAAGTGCAAAGAGGACTCGTTTTGGAATTGAAGAAATAAAAGACAACTAACATGACACACACATTCAATACAAATAAGTCTTAAATAAATAAATAAAGCAGTCTTTTAGCCTGCTTTTAGTGTTTGCCGTTTTGATAGGACTAAGACAAGACTTTTTCATTTATGTTTTTATTTATGTTTTTATTTACATTTTCGTTGTTGATTATATTTTACTATCTTATTTTATGTCTGAATTATTGTACATAATAATAAACGAATAAGGAAAATAAATTAATAATGAAAATATGCCTAAATAAATAATTTATTTAAAGATATTGCGGCGAAACACTGAGAAACGGTCAGGGGCATGGTCTAAAGAGCTTAAGTTGAATGCTGCTTCATCAAAAGCAAAAAAAAATAAATTGACCTACCTTAAGCAGATCACTAAAAGTATAATAAAAATAATTTTTCGCTAGAGAGCACCTTCAAAAATCTCAATCTCATGGCTCATTCTTCACGAATATAGAATTAAAATAATGCCGCGTTTGGTTCATTGTGCATTCCGCAGGTGCAACCAACAAGAGTTGAGCATTTTAGTTTAACTTTTTGAGTGTTAAAAGCAGTTCGGTGTTAGTTTTTATTTAAATTTATCAAGCCGAAACTAAACAGCGCATTCTCTCCGCCTCCTCGTTCATAACCTGCGGGACCGGGACGCAAGGCAAGGCTGAAGCAGGCAATAGAGAAACTCCGTCATTCATCATAATCTTTCTTAGCTGATGTTTCGGAGTCGAAAGAATATATTAAAGAGAAATGTTCTTTTAACAGTCACTATATATGTAATCTTTTTCTTTCTTTTTTTCCTGTCATTTCTCTTCAGCAAATTATATTTTTTAAAGCTGCTTGATTCTTTTAAAACCGAAAGCAGAGCCCGTCAATTGGTGTTTTTCCATAAGATACGTTTATCCTACGATAATTTATCCTCTGATCCTTTTGCATAAAGGTTTAAAAAAAAAAACAGGTCACTTAAATACTTTCGATGTGCTAAAATATTTGTTAAACGAATGTTATTTTAAAAAAGCATATGCACATATTACAATTGTAAAATAGTCTAAAATGCATGGTCTAATCAGAAATAAAGGAAATTAGTTATATTTAATGCATAAAATAGGCTAGCCTTTTTATAAATTGAGTTTAATTGATTTGAAACTTTTAATTGCATTTTAACGTCCTGTATAAATAAAAAAAAAGTTGCATCAGATTGACGAAAAAACGAATATTAATACCTGCAAACAGGGCCACGGTTACTTTTTTTTCATTGACTGGCATGACTGGCAAACGCGTCAGAAAAAAAAAAACTGCTGAATCTCTGCGAATATTTGGTTAACTTATAAAACAAATGTCTGGTTTAGTGATGTTAGTAATGCATAGAAAATGCAAAGCAGAATTCTCCTGAGCTCATTAAACCACTGATGACAGCGACGGAATCACTGGCCCACCACGTTCTTACGAACATATTTTATTATCAACACTCTATTCAGCTATTTTCTGTGTTTTTACTCAATCATTGGTTATGCAGACCACTTTGACTAAAATATCAAAAAGTTCAAACGCTTTGATTAAACTAAAGCGAAACTGAGCTATCAATGGATGTTTGTCGTAAAGATTGATAATATAGGCTGCTCTTTTTTTTGATCATGCAGTTAACAAAGATTCAATATTCGAAACTGAATATTTCACTTTTATTTTATTTATATTACTATTGTATTTAACAGACCAGTTTGTGTTTTGGCCGCGGCATATAGCGGATCCTGAGGCACATCGCTTCACCTCAAAGTTTATTAGTTATTCTTGTTTATTTTGTAAATAACTGACCGACAAAACTAAGGTACAAATTGTACAAAACAAAATTCGTTCAAAGAATATTTTTCTTCCGACGAAAATATATATAATTAATATATATTTTTGTGCGTCTCCATCCGCTACACTGTGCAGTGTTTGTTTTGCTCCACGGGAAAAAGGATTTAATTAATGCTCCCGTAATTGCTGCTACACAAACTCCTGTGATATATTAGCTACATATTTTTATAAATGTCTTTACACAAAATTACTATGCTAAAGCCTACTTTAAATAAGTCAAAATATATGCGATTGTTGACTCATCACCGTGGTCACAGCATGCGCGTCTGTTAGCTTCTGTAAAAAAAAAGACATTTGACCAGCCTTTTAGCAAAGCCTATATTATTATACTGATATTCCTGTGCCAGTTTGACACTGTACATTAAACTGAGAATAGTTTAACTACTTCACAACACTCCATCACCTGAACTCAGCGCGAGGGCAAAGGAGAAAAGTGCAGCGCTAAGGTAAAATCATATTCTCAAGTCATAATCTTTAAAATAATTATACATTAGAAATAAAAGTATTCTTATTATTATACATTATTTTTATATACATATTATTATTCTTATATACATATTATTATTATTATATACATATTATTATTCTTCTAAATAATCTTAAATGTAACTGGAAAACAATGTTAAGACAACTGGAGTGATGCTAAGATCATTTAAGAAATTACTTTTGCATAAATATTAATTTCATTTTAATGAAATTCTTTTGACAATTCAAATAAATACAGACTTGACACATGGCAGATAATTAGGTTTGTTAAGCCTTACCTCCCTGACTCGTCATCCCTCCTTTTTGCTTCATACAAAAAATCTATCAGGAGGCATGCTTAGTAAGATTACCATCATATTGTTTAAACTTTAGTTTTGTCCACTTGCAACACAAAAACAGCTGTTATGCTGGTTTTACAACGCATGAGCGGCGCGTAACAAGCAGGTAGCCGTCTTTTTTGGCATGCATGTTTACTACCGGGACTCTCAGAGCAGCGCCTGCAAAAGGCGCGCCTGTTCTTTGCGCACACGCGGAGATGCCTCAGTTTGCTTATTGATTTAAAAACTTGATATTATTTATTAATGTGTTATTAATGTGTTTTTGTGTTCTTCGTCTTGTACGTCGCCGTGTTATTGTGCGTCAACGTCACGTTTATCTGTCCTTAAGTGCGCATATAGTCGAACATTTCTGCTCGACATCGGTAGAAACAAACTTCACAAGTTAAACTCCGCGGACACTGATGAGCTGCAAGGTCTCGGCTTGCTCCGGATGCCTACCCATCCTCCGACCCCCACCTCACCACCTCGCCCTTAATGGAGGCGCTTCGAGCGGCGCGAGAGGAAGCAGAAGAGGGGTAAGCACGGGGGTATCCGAACAAGGCTAGCGGCTAACCCCCACAAACCCGCTATCCCCTCCATCATTCTAGCGAACGTACGCTCGCTAGACAACAAACTGGACTACATCCGTCTACTTTGTTCATCACATAGGACTGTAAAGGACTGTTGTGCTTTTGTGTTGACGGAAACTGCACATTAGTGAGCAGCAGACAGCCCACCCCGATGCTTTTCTCATCCTGGCAGGGGACTTTAACCATGCAGACCTAAAGTGTTTCCAAAAATACAACAACACATAGACTTTCCAACACGGGGCAATAACACACTGGACACCACACAGAGAGGAGCTTACAAAGCCTTCCCCCTCCCCCACCTTGGTGGACCACTTAACTGTTATGCTAATGCCTGCTTACAGACCATCGTTAAAGTCACCAAACCGGTTTGCAAGGAGATACAAGTGTGGCCAGAAGGTTCTTCAGAGGCTTTACAAGACTGCTTCAATACAACAGACTGGGATATGTTCAAACAGGCTGCCACTTACAACAACACCACTGACCTCCAGGAGTATGCTGAGACTGTTACAGCCTACATAAACAAATGCACTGAGGATGCCAAAAAATCACAGCAGCGTCTCTACTTCCTCCGCAAACTCAAAAGAGCAAGAGCACCAGCCCCAATCATGTACACCTTCTACAGAGGCACTATTGAGAGCGTCCTGACCAGCTGCATCACTGTGTGGTTTGGAACCTGCAATGCATCCTGCAGGAAAACACTTCAACGCATAGTGAGAACAGCTGAGAAAATCGTTGGTGTCTCTCTCCCCTCCCTTCAGGACATTTACAGCACACGTCTTACCCGTAAAGCCCTCTGCATAACAGCAGATGCCACCCACCCAATGCACAACTTCTTCAGTCTGCTGCCATCAGGGAGGAGACTGCGCAGTCTCCAGGCCAGGACCAACAGACTGAAAGACAGCTTCATCCATCAGGCTGTCAGGAAGCTGAACTCTCTCCCAGCTCTGCTCCCCGCTCCCTCCCCACGCACCTCCTCCACTCGCACCTCTGGACTCTGACACACATACATACACATACACACACACACACACACACACACACACACACACACACACACACACACACACACACACACACACACACATTAATTTATATATATTTGGTTGACAATAAATAAATAAAAGAAAGAATTAATGAATGAATTCTACAGTCTGCTTGTGCCTCTATGTTTGTTAGAGTTACTGGAGACATCCAGTAGGACACAGTCAAATATTCAGTCCAAATGCACTGGAGAGACCTGAAACATGTTAATTTTTCCTTATTGGCTATATGACATTTAGATGTTGCATATTATTCTGTGGTCTTAAGGAGAGTGTTAAGTATTTCAGCACATAAGAGCAAATATAGCTTATAGCCCATTTCGTTGCGCTCGGCAGCTTTTCACTAATAAAGATTAGATTTTTTATATATAGATTAGATTCAACTTTATTGTCATTACACATGTACAAGTACAAGGCAACGAAATGCAGTTTAGGTCTAACCAGCAGTGCAATAGCAGCAAGTGCAGGATACAGGTATAAGTTATAAAGTGCAGTTAGAGAAAAACTATGGTAATATTTACAGATGGATGTACTATGAACATTATATACAGGTTGTATTAGCTATGAACAGATTTACAATAAATGAATATATGTACATGATACTATTAATAGCAGAGGTGTGCAGATAGATAAACATAATTATAAATGTCCATGTGCAGTGGGTGTGTACAGTTCAAATAAGTGAATCAGTGCAATGAATATGTGCAAACTTTAAATGTGCAAATGTTAAATAGTGCAGTGATTGTGAGGAGTATAAGTTAGAGGAGTGTGGGGGGTGTATTGGGGGGGCAAAAGAGTCAGTGAGGGGCAGAGTTCAAAAGGAAGACAGCTCTGGGGAAAAAGCTGTTCCTCAGTCTGCTGGTTTTTGTCCGGGGGAGCCTGAAGCGCCTGCCGGAAGGCAGGAGAGAGAACAGTCTGTGAGCAGGGTGAGAGGTGTCCTTAAGAATACTGCGTGCTCGGCGCAGACAGTGTTTCTTCTAGATGTCCTCTATGGCTGGCAGTGTAGTCCCTGTGATGCGTTGGGCAGTTTTCACCACCCGCTGCAGTGCCTTACGCTCAGCAACAGAGCAGCTTCCATACCAGACTGTGACGCAGTTGGTCAGGATAAAGCTCTTCATGTAAATTTCATTTTTCAGTTTTAGCACGTCATATAAAAACATCGCCCTTGCGCCCTCATTTATGATATCCTGCCGCCGGGCCTGCTATAGCGAAACTTTATTGTTTGAGAAGAAACAAAAACGGAAACTGTGCATGAAAACCTGGCTGGGAAGACGGCGATAACATGAATTTTCTGTTCTTCAACGAGAAAAAAAAAATCACAGACACGACACAATGACGGCGTTAATTATACAACGCAGTGTTTACGATCATATTAACAACTAACATTATTATCAATAACTCCTCTCGCTTTAGACTTTACCTTTTAGAGCTTGTTCTTGTCGGCGCAATATAAGTTTATTGCATGTATAGCTACGAATCAGATTATGAAGAATGATTAAGAGCATGCTTTTCCTTTATTTCATCCTTTTCGTAAGGTGTTTTATTTATTTATTTATTTATTTATAATTTTTTTAAATAATGATGACAATATTCACTGTCTAAGCATTCCTCGGTATACTACCAACAAATTACGCCCCTGTACCCAAGTAGCCTACCTAAGTTAATTTACATTTCATGTAAAAATTAAGAAATCAAAAAAGACCAAAGTATTATGCTAAATATCCGTACAAACGAACATGTTTGTTGTTTAACTTTCGTTGATAAAACAACACAATACAGCCTATAATAATGTAGGCTAGTTAAATAGAAATAACTTTAACTGCTTGAAACAGTAAACGTTACATTTTAGAAACTTCACAAATACTAATCAATAATAATATAAATAGTAACGAAGAACAAAAATATTAGCCTAGGCTTGTAACAACATAAGTCAGATGTTGAAAAAAAAACTGCGTCTCTCCGCCTTTTGTTTTCTATTCATATTTTAAAATCTTTGCCAGAAAAACTAACATGTTGACTTTGTTCGGTTTAAGCGGAGACTTATTTGAGATTACAATGTTTCCAGCAGCACTGAGACGTGTGCCTGCAGCGCATGCAGATACTTTTTCGCAACCGTGGCAAAGAGGGTATCTTGCTCCGCCGCCTGCATTTCTCGGAAACCAGCTCTACATCGCGGAGCGGCGCGTTCTCAACTACCAAATATGCTGCTCTATTTCTCATCAACGTCTACTATTTATCAGTTTCTCTTTTGTATTTGGCCATTTTTGAAAAGGCCTCTCTGCCATACATGGCTGGACTAGCTGGGCATTTGCGTTCAGTAGATGACACCGGAGCTGGCTCCGCATTTCATGGGCTGGGTGACATGACCGCAGCTCTGGAGGTTCGACGTGTTTGTCCATTTAACACTTATTTTTCTAAACAAGCCCAACAAATAGCTTCATCCTAATTATTGATTCGCCTTTCTCGTTCGCCACGAATATAATAAGTAATATAAGTAATATAAGTTTTCCAGCGAGGTTCATGGCTGAACTTGAACTTGCTGTTTCACGTCTAAGTTAACGTTATATTCATAAATGTATAGGCTACTTGGCAACAAAACAGAAAACGTGTGTTCTAGAGTGATTGTCATCACGGTGACCGTCACAGCCCTTACATATGACATTGCATACATGTTTTATAAGCTATAAAATGAAAGCCTCAGTTTGGTGCGGAGTTATCATTATACCAAAATCAAGAAAATCTTTGGATTTGTTTGATTCGTAGATTGTAGGCTATTTTAAAAGCTGATATTATATAAGAACTATTAATAACTGTAATTTTCAAAAAAAAAAAAAATAAAATAAATAAAAAAGGGGTTTGTTGGTTGTAGCCCACCCTAAATCATCAACAGCCTGCTTTTTTAAGTTTATAAAGCGGTTCCAGACAGCACAGAGGTGATTCGCTGGTTAATGTCACCTCTGTGTGAACCTGTGACCAGAAATATCCTTCTTTCAATTTGCTTCTTCGGCAAAATGCGTCTGTAGAAACGTGTGTTTGCATGTGTTACCATCCAAAGAGTTAACAAATATTTGTTGTACATTTAGTGGCCGATCACAAAGCGCACGCCTTTACGTTCCAAAAACGCGCGGCGCACCGCTCTGCCTTTTATGGTTGACAAAAAAAAAAGAAGCCCTGCACTCTTTTGTATGTCACTAGAAAACGACTGAATGAGCTGGTGTGCGCGAGTCGAGTTGCTGTCGATGTTATAATTGTAATTTTAATAATATTGTGATATTCAAGATCTATAAATACAACTCTGGATAACTTGAAACAGCGACCACAAGTACTCTCCTCCATCTTTAAAAGTTTGCTATACTCACATTGACAACCCAAACCCCCTGTCACCTCAACAGAAACCCTGCAGTGCTTTCATTTGACTGAACAATGAAACAGAAGTAACACGCTTTTCCGCTCGAGCACACAGCACACAACGGCAAAACTTGAAGCGCGCTGAGCGAGCATAAGATCATGTTTATTACTAAGAAAACTAAATCAAAATTATATTTTAATTGAACACATCTGATCACATAAGGTACGCACAGAAAAGTCTGTTTAGTGTTGTGGAAAGGCAAAGCTGAATATCTGTGGTTAAACTGCCACCCAGCGGTCAAAAGCTGCTGGCGCACCAAGTACCGCTGTCGCCGCGGTATGAATGGCGCCATAAGGAACACATTGAAGTAGTAACATCTGTATATGTATGTATATATATATATATATATATATATATATATATATATATATATATATATATATATATATATATATATGTATATATATGTGTGTGTGTATATGTATATGTATATATGTATATATGTATATATATATATATATATATATATATATATATATATATATATATATGTGTATATATATATATATATATATATATATATATATATATATGTATATATATATATATATATATATATATATATATATATATATATATATATATATATATATATATATATATATATATATATATATATATGTGTGTATATATATATATATATATATATATATATATATATATATATATATATATATATATGTGGGTATATATATTCTTTTATAATAAATCTTGTTTATTCAATTCACCTATAGTGCATGTCTTTGGAAAGTGGGGGAAACCGGAGCACCCGGAGGAAACACAGGAAGAACATGCAAACTCCACACAGAAATGCCAACTCTCCCTCCTGGGACTCAAACCAGCAAACTTCTTGCTGTGAGGCGACAGTGCTAACCACTGAGCCACCGTGATAATAATAAAATCAAATTACTTTTATACAACAAGAATACAATAAATTGATCAGATGGGGACTTGAGAAGGACTACAGTTTTCAACATTGATAGTAATGACCTTGAAGATTGGAATAATGACCTGAGAAAATTCAGCATCACCATGGCAAGAATGTATTTACAAATAGTATATTCATTTGAATATATTATGCTTTTTTTATAATAATAATAATGATAAGAAAAATGTTTTCTATTCTACATTTCTACAAAAGTGTCTACATCTACAAAAATCTACATTTTTAACCAAATGTAGAGGATAATGAAAGGTAGAGTTCACCCCAAAATGAAAATTACCTCATCATTTACTCTTATGGTTTTACATTTTTATGAGTTTAACACAAAAGAAGATAATTTGAAGAATGCTGGTTGGCGTCCATAATAGGAAAAAAATTGGTTCTGCACTGTAAAAAAATCCTGTTTGCCTTTTAAATATTTAAGTTGAATCAAATTAATCTTATGAGTCCATTGAACTTGTATTATGTTAAACTGATTTAAAACAGCTTGCAACTTAAAACAACTCATACAATTATGTTAGAACATGATTAACTTAGATTAATAAGTTACAATGACATAAAAACATATGACTGATTGATCATATAATTTTTTACAGTGTGGTAACTAGGGCTGGGCAGATAAATGATTTTATATTGAATCGCCATAAAATTTATATCAATAACAATGATAAGCTCTGGACTTTTTAAACTCCATATTGATCTAAGATCCAGTCATACAGCAGAAATGTGCAACAATAGAAATCTAGAAGTGTATTGATATTAAAGATATACCTAATTTTCAGCCACCGAAAAATTTATCGGCCGATAATATGTTATGCTATTCAGTGGAGCCTCTGATTTTTGTGGCTTCAGTCATTGTTCACTCTTTTAAATCTGGAACCATTAACAACTTGAACCGAAATATACAGTTGAGTTCAGAATTATTGAAGTTTTTTTTAATTATTGAAATTTATTTGTTTTATTTTGGCTAGAATAAAAGCAGTTTTAAATTTTTTAAATTAAAAACAAACATTTTAAAGTCAAAATTATGAGCTCCTTTCAGCTATATATTTTTTCAGTTGTGTACAGAACAAACCCTCGTTATACAATAACTTGCCTAATTACCCTAACTTGCCTAGTTAACCTAATTAACCTAGTTAAGCCTTTAAATGTCACTTTAAGCTGTATAGAAGTATCTTGAAAAAATCTTGTAAAATATTATTTACTGTCAAAGATAAAAGAAATCAGTTATTAGAAATGAGTTAAAAAACTATTATGTTTACAAATGTGTTGAAAAAATCTTCTCTCCTTTAAACAAAAATTAGGGAAAAAAAAAAAAACAGGTGGGCTAAAAATACAGGGGGGCGAATAATTCTGACTTTAACTGTATATCGTTATCGTTCAATATCGAAAATAATTATCAAGACTGCATTTTTGCCATATCGCCTAGCCCTTCTGGTAACCAGCATTTATATATATATATATATATATATATATATATATATATATATATATATATATATATATATATATATATATATATATATATATATAGACAAACAATCAATTTGTTTGTTTAAATAATTTGTTATTACCCCAAAAATGTATTCTGATTTCAGTTGGTAACAAATTTTCTTAAATAAAATCAATGTAGACATCTCCACCTTTATTCAGCTCCTTTACCATTTCCCCCCAACATTATGCTGTGTATAAGATGCCTACATTATTAATTTTTAAATAAAAGCACTGCTGGGATGTTGCTAAGCACACATGGACATGCTATTAATTAAAATCTCAAAGTAAAGCAACTAATCAGATTTTATCAGTAGTCTTAAATACTCATCACATTTAAAAACCCATTTCTTCCTTGAGATCATGCTGGAGATGATGTAGCAGGCCAACAGGGGCACTTGCCCTCAGACCAAAAGCAGACGTTGACCTGGAGGGAGATGAGCTTGCATGCTAAACCCGCATGAAAGTTACAGGCCTCATGTGGGACAAACAGCAGAGAAGGGCTTCACACCCGGCAACGCATGCAAAATTGACAAGAGGATGTGGGGAAAAAAGGGGTTGGACGAGGATGAATAAAACAAATCATGGTGCTTGACTGGAGGTGATTTGAAAAATTCTTTGTCTTCATTTACGCTTGAGAATAATATAACGTCCCGACAGGAGGCCAGGCTAGCGAGGGGCTGCAGTCGCACGCAGGGGATAAAAAATTAATTAAAAGATGAGAGGAAGAAGAAAGGACGGATTGAAAATAAATACGGGCTGCAATGCCAAACAGTAGGGTCGTTGTTTCATTGCGAGCCCACTGTAAAAAATGGATCATACCCTGCCTCGGAGAATTAAAGTTTTCGCGGGTGTTTGTGTTTCTAGAGAAACTTTGTCAGGGGAGATGAAAGCCACATCTGCTCTACTTCTTTCCAACTATACATACGTGTGAAAACTGTTGGTCTGGCAGACTAGTGCGGACAAGCAGACCCACCGCCATGATGAAAGACAATAGACTCGGGCTTAAGCCTATTAACAGTTGGCAATGTGGGGCCTTTACCCAGAGCGCCTTGACGCTACACCTCCAGCGCCTGTTAGATGAAGCCGCTGCTGGACCCGAACTGCAAGGTGATGCTTTTGTGAGCAGATTCGTTTCCACCCTTCGCTAAGTGGACGGGGGTTTAACTGGAAACACATTAGCTGTCATGGAAAAGTGTTTTCACGTGCTGTGAGACACCGCAGACGTGGTCAGACAGGCAGCAGGGTGTTTAGGGTGTGTGCTATGGACATGTACACTGCGCTGATAGACCCTGGGTTCTGCCTGATAAGGTGGTTTACACTGAACTTGTGTGGGCTCAGCTGGACGACCCTTACTGGGTTACATCTGTTTGCGTGGTGACTAATATTATATGTCTATATTCGAGTGCATTTGATGTTTGGGAATGGTGGATTAGAAGCAGCACAGGAAACGCTCACACTTGTAGATAGCAGTGTTGGAAATTTTTCATTTGTGTTTGACTTCTAATACAACAATAAAACAGTTAATTTGGGAATAACCTTTTCTAACTGCTTTTGGTTTCAGACGTTAAACTGAGTTTTGACACCTTATCTAATTTTGTTTACATCACTGGACATTTACATACAAAAGCGAATATCAAACCTTTATCAGACTGATGTTTAATGCAAGCCAGTTATTCCTTAATTAATTTACCTTCGGCTTAGTCTCTATGCAGAGGTTGCCACAGCGGAATGAACCGCCAACTATTCCAGCATATGTTTTACGCAGCAGATGCCCTTCCAGCCACAACCCAGTCCTGGGAAACACCCATAGACACTGATTCACACACACACTACAGCCAATTTAGTTTATTCAGTTTAGCTATAGTGCATGTCTTTGGACTAGGGCTGTGTGATTTGGGAAAAATATCTCATTGCAAATTTATCTTTAGTTTTTTTGACAGATATTGAGATTTCGATTTCCTTTGCGATTTCAAGAGTTCACACTTAGATAATGCTCGACTATGATAGCAGGTTTGACATACTGTCCCGGGAGAGAACCATGAGCTTGGAGTTAAATGAGGCCAATGTTCTCGCCTGGTCAATGAGCATTAGGAGGGATACGAGATCAGGTATTGTTTTTTTACCTGTACTTTGGCTAAAATAGTGGTTCTGATTGATTCAGTATGTAAAATGCTAGTGACTGTTATTGCAATTGGCATATGTACATGTTTTTAGTCTGTGGGAGGAAACAGGAGTACTCAGGGAAAACCCACGCGAACACAGAGAGAACATGCAAACTCCTCGCAGAGAGTACTGACTGGTTCAATTAGAACTTAAAACTTTGGCCCTCCTGCTGCGAGGCAGCAGCGCCAGCCACTGAGCCACTGTGTTGCCTGATCATAGAATTGAGGAGGAGGGAGAAGGGAAGGATTGAGGGGGGGTTTCCAAAAACAAAGATAGGGAATGAAGTTTAGGCAGGATATTTATAGTAGTTTTGGAATGATCTGATAGGCTAGCTAATGATTAACAATAAGGATCAGCTTTAGTCGATCATATCACGTGCTCCTCTCAAAATTAGTTTGTGAAACTTCACTTAATTTTGTAGTCAAGCTTCAGCTCAATAATCTGTATCGTAGCTTCATACTGCTAAAATGCAGTGAGTGTTAGTTAAAAAAGGAACTGAAAAGATATTAACAACTTAAGTTAAACATTTATTCAAATTTGTTAATTTTAAATTTAAGTTAAACATTTATTCTAATTTTTCTCTAGAGCAAACAGTAAACACAAATAGAAATTACTTTACCTTTCTGTAAAAATGTTGAACTCAAATTAGGGAGAGATAGCTTACTTATCAAACAAAATAATTCATAAGAATTAAATAATATAAAATTATATAAAATGAATAATAATTATGGCTAACACATAACATGGCTGAAACAACTCCGAAATTGTACTTTGCTGTTGCTTGCTACTAAATTGAGTGTCACTGGCAATATTTTCAATTGACTTTTAGCAAGACACTCCTCATTTAGCTGCCTGTGGTGCTTTTTAGGTTCTCGTTGTATTTCCTCGTGCTGTGGCAACAGTTCTTACAAATGACCTGGTTTTGTTCGATGTCTGTGACTTTGAAACTAAAATATTCCCATATTACTGATGTTCTAATTTTCTTTTATATTAATTTGTATTTTAATGCTTCTTAAGCAGCAAACGCCATCATCCCACTCGTAAGCGCTTTCCTCTTAGTTTTTTTTTTTTCACTGTTCTGCAGTGTTCGGTTGCGCAATTCTGATTGGGTAGAACGAAAGTGTGCTCACTCAATTGGCTAGTAAGACTGTCACACACAGACGACAGTCACACATTTGCTCCGAAAGGCGGAAAGTAAATAATACATATGATATATGTTTTATATCGCAATTAGCTAATCGCAGCGTTTCAAAACGCAATTGCGATTCCATTTTGATTAATTACACAGCCCTACTTTGGAATGTGGAGGAAACCCGAGCACCTGGAGAAAACCCATGCGAACATGGGGAGAACATGCAAAATCCACACAGAAATGCCAGCAGACCCAGCCGGGACTCGAACCAGCGAATGTCTTTCTGTTAAGCGACAGTGCTAACTGTCTAATTGGCTTGCCTCCCTGCAAACCAATGAACTGAATCCGTTTAGCTCAAAAACGTACATAGTAACATTCCTTCATGTATTTAATACAGTGGTCTGCAGGGTCTTAAAAGTCTTAAAATGTCTTAAATATCAAAAACTAAATTTTAAGTCTAAGTTTTAAGACCTACAACACAATATGTCAGTGAATTTAAGTCATTTTAAACGGGTCTTTATATTAAAAGTTAAAACCCATCCAATCACCAACAGTCTATCTGAATAATAAATTTTTTTATATATATAAATTTAAGTTTTTTTATTGTAAAAGATGTTTATTTCACAGCAGCTGTTAGACATTTTACAGCAAATTTTTAAAATTTAATTCCCTTATCAGGAAAAGCTAACTAAAAACAATTCCTCATGATAATAACATCACTATCCCTTTACATAATCTTCCATTTGCACAAAAACTATTTACAGAAGTGTGAGTGGACATAATAATTATATATATATATAGGGATGAAACTTTTTTCAAAGGTTTTATAACAGAAACGCCTTAGCTTGAATTAGAGTTATACTCAATTCTTTTGGACAAAACGCAAACAAATATATATTTGTGACTATTCATGTAGTTATCTTCATAATAAATATACTTTTAACAATGTTAAACTTGTCATTAAAAAAACATCATGTTGAAAAAAGTCTATACAACTAGAATTTTCTTGTTTTGACACATTAAAATATGTGGTTAAGAAATAACTACATTTGTTTTTTCCAATTCCATTGATCCTACCGGGCCATTAACAAAAATCCTTAGCGTTTAGCCCCGTTAAGTCTAAAATCCCATTCACAACGGTCTTAAAAGGGTCTTAAATTTGACTCGATAAAACCTGCAAAAACCCTGTAACAGTCAAAGGTGGTAAACTGGACATGCAAAAATAATTTCTTTAAAAGCTCCATGACCAAAAAGGGAGCTTGGTGAGCTAGTTATCTCTTATTGCTCTTTCAATTTTTGGACAACTAGTTGGCCTTCCTGGCCATCTTTACCCAGCCAAAATTGACACCCTCCCACTATATTTTAAGAGTGAACGATAGCAGTTTTCAAGGCTGTAACCATAGCGGTCTGACAAACTACTCGACAGCAGAAATCTGGCTGTTATTTTACCAGCGACCGGTGAGTCACTTCTTGCATGATGTATGAAGGTGGGAGTTTTTTTCCTTTTTAAAGTCACAACACACTAGGGTGTTTTTTTATTTTGAAGAGCATGTGGAACTGTTCACTATCAAATTGGCTAATGCATTGCAATCCACATCGGTCACACTAATATAAATTGTCCGGAAACTCAAGCTGCCATCTGAAAAGACAGGAGAGCTATGAGGTCATTAACTCTGTCCTCTCGGTAGGGAGCAATTTTAGGCAAAAACCCACTCGCCGGCTCATCTTTAGAAACCAGACCATGATATACAGTTTTGTCAAAATGTCCGCAAATTTACCCTCTCTAACTGGAATTTCTCCATGACTTATTTGACCTAATGATCTAGAACATTGCAATCGCTCCACCCCAAAGGCAATTTCGGAGGCTCACTGGGCCGATTTAAATGGTCTGTGGTTACTCTTCCACCCCCGTCAACACCTCCACCTCCCCAAACAGAAGCCAGTACGATGCACCTTCCTGTGGTGGATGTTGCTCTTTCTCTCTTAGTAAACACATGAATGCATGCGGGTCTGTGGAAGCCACGTCCAGGGCTGAGGTGGCAAAAGCTTGAAATGATGCTCAGAGCAACACTGTGAAAGATGACTATACAGAGTTCATAGAAATGACCGTACACCGGGCTCACTGACGGCCATGGTGAACTCTGAAAAACGACTAGTAGTTGTAAGAAAGCAAAGGTCAGCAGTGCAGTCATTTTCCTACTACTGAAGCAATTTTACTCAGTATTTTGATGAGTTTTTTGACGGGCCTTACCCCTGATTCCATGCCCTGAATTTGATGCAGAGCCCAAAACATGTTTTGTTTAGTTTGTTATTATTTTTGCATGCTTTTTAAGACTTTTATTGAGGTAAATGTGGAATGTAACCAGGGCATTTTACCCATTTATTCAACCAGCGCCTTACTGAGTGAGATAAATACATGTATTTACTCTAGGGGGGGAAATGCATGCACTACCATTTCAAAAGCAACACCTTTGTACCTTATTTACTCCTACATATAAGTACATTAAAGTGCCTTAAAGACACATTTTAGTGACATTTGAATAAGTAACATCCCTGTGACATGTCTTGAGAGTGTGGGATAACTAACTTGGTGGTTGTTAATGTAAAGTGTTTGTATTGGTGTAGTTCATGCAACTGGACACAGCTTTTTTTCTTTTTTTAAATCAAGAGAGATTGCAGCTGGACTTGACATCTAGTGATCACTCTGCATTTTCACCCTTATGGAAAATATCAGCTTTGACATTTGGTAATAACACACTTTGTGCTCCATAGGAAAAGGTGACATTTAGTGACATGAGGGTGGATAGATGGTGACAAGAATATAGAGTTTCAGGAAGATAATCTGTGAAGGGAATTTTACTATCATTTATTTATTTTACATTGTCATTTATATGTAAGATTGTGACCCCTTTATGTTATTTTATTTTACTATAAATAAACATTTTATAAGTTATTTATTTAGTAATATTAAGCATTTGAAAAAGCACATGCATTGTGCTTACATCTATAATTAAATTGTTCACTCTTACCCCTTAACCAACCTTAAACCTACAACCCTGACATATGACTTGAACATTGCAAAATAATAGTGATATTTTATTTTTTCTTTATTTAATTTTTCC
The DNA here is from genome assembly GCF_903798145.1 of Danio aesculapii. NCBI lineage: Eukaryota > Metazoa > Chordata > Actinopteri > Cypriniformes > Danionidae > Danio > Danio aesculapii. The sequence goes on from NC_079458.1 coordinate 18,298,353, forward strand.
TTATTTTATTTTATGGAATTATAGCAAACATTTTTACAATGTATTAATTTATAAAGTCAGATTGTGACCCCTTTATGTTATTTTATTTTACCATAAACAAACATTTTATAAGTTATTAATTTAGTTTATTTAGTAATATTAATAATTTGATAAAGCACATGCATTATATTTACATCTATAATTAAAATGTTCACTCTTACTTCTTAACCAACCTTATACCTACAACCCTAATTGAACATTGCTAAATAACAGTGATATTTTATTTTATTTTATTTTATTTTATTTTATTTTATTTTATTTTATTTTATTTTATTTTATTTTATTTTATTTTATTTTATTTTATTTTATTTTATTTTATTTTATTTTATTTTTATTTAGCAAGACCATACATATAAGTATAAAATACAGCATAAGAAAATTTACAGACGGTCTTACTTTTCTTATTTTCCCACTATCCCCTCAAAATAAAAGAAATTAAATTTATCAGAATCAGAGTCAGAAAGAGCTTTATTGCCAGGTATGTTCACACATACGAGGAATTTGTTTTCGTGACAGAGTTTCTACAGTGCAACAGAATTACAGAGACAGGACAAAAAACATATGTTTAAAAAAAAAAAAAAAATTGAAGTAAGTAGTGAGTGCAAATATACAAAATGACAAGTGTGTGTACGTGTTTATTACTATATACAACGTTATATGTGCCACTGTTATGTGCAAATTGGCATGTAAAGTGTGTTGTTAAATAAGTGTATATGTGTATAAAAGTGTATAGCAAGTAGTGATATTGGTTCCACAATTATTATCATCAAGTGTTCATGAGATGGATTGCCTGAGGGAAGAAACTGTTTCTGTGTCGGGCTGTTCTGGTGCGCAGTGCTCTGTAGCGTCGACCAGAAGGTAAAAGTTCAAAGAGGCAGTGGGCTGGGTGTGAGGGGTCCAGAGTGATTTTGGCAGCCCTTCTGCTCGCTCTGGATAAGTACAGTTCTTGGGGAGTAGGAAGGGAATTAAAAACAAACCCATCCTCTGAGAGAGAAAAAATTACATTAGAAATGAAAATAAATAAATAAAATACACAATTGAGCAAGTTTACCAGTAAAAGAGTTTAAAAAAGTGTAAAGAAAAGAAAAAGATGAAAAGCTTCAAAAGAGTCAATATTTTCTCTTTCCAGTTATTTACTGTGTATGATATCAATAGAACAGGTTAAGCCTTTGATATAGACCGTTTTGAGGGATGTAAAAAAAGAACAATGGTCCCAACGTATTTCCTGTTTTACATGTTTAATTTCTAGAGCTTCCGAGAATCCAAAAAGGGCCACATATTGATAAATAATGTTATGATAATTGTTTTAACATTAAGTTATGATTGAATTGCCTCTTGTTACAGTTATGAAGTAGTTTGATAACAAGCGGGAAATGTTCATGGGCCAACGACATGACCACATTAAAATAGTCTATAGTCTAAAGCAGGACTCCAGGTCTTGTAAAAAGATTTGAGAGATCCTGCTTTTATTTAATTTTTTTACCAAACTCCGTTTATATCTTTCTTTGCAGAAAAATATACGTACCTGTTTTCTACGGATAAATATATTCATCACAATTTATTTAATGACTTCATTCATTAGAAAGTAGTAAAAAATGCTCAGTTACACCTTTTTAAAGGTGTATTTGTTACAGTATGTCTTTATGCATTTAGGTACTGAGTAAAATTAATACTGTATACTTACTATAGACATATGGTTGGTTAGGACTGTGGGTTGTACTTGTATGTAATTATACACATTATACTCTGTTGTTATAGTAAGTACATTTACAATTAGGGCTGCATGATATATTGTTTGAGCATCGATATTGCATACATTCACAATATACATTCACATTTTTTTTATTAATTAATTGATACAATTATGACCATGTTATTTTATGTTTAATCATTCAATTTCTCTCTCCAGATTGTTCAATTAATTGTAACTCTCTTTAATTATTCAATTCCTCTCTCCAGTTTAACTCTCCAGAGAACCAAAGTACTGTTTATTTATTGTATTTATTTTGGTGGTATTCATATATGCTTGTAATTTATTATATTTTATGCAGATGCACTGCATAGAAAAAGACTTGATCATCCCAGTTGATTTAAATGAATGAAATATTTTCAAAACCAGCTATTGAAATCATCTGGTAAAATTATATTCACATTGCAATGTATTGCAGCAAAACTAAATATCGCAATGTCAGATTTTCCCAATATCGTGCAGCCCTATTCAAAATGGTCATTCCAATGGTCATGGAAATATTTTCAATATGCTTAAATCTTTTTCGAAAGACGAGTTGATTTAGCATGCGGACATTCTTTCAGAGTCCCTGTCTTTCCCTATTATGCATCAGAAATTGCCAGTGAACTAGTTAAACCTGAGCTTAGCATGGCAGCTTTCAAACGGAGCCGTGGCATGTCATTATCTATTAAAGGCTCATGTTTCAGATGTGTTTGCACTTCAGTGAAAGCCAATTGTTTACCCTCATCTCTGAAAGAGCGCCTCTAGGTACATGCGACCACACAAAGGTTGCATTATTTTTACAAAAGCCAAAGGTGAAAAGCCAGGTTAGTCTCTTTCTAAATTAGTCTCCGAAATAATTAACAAGACGACTGCGGGCGAGTTCTTAAAAGAGCTCCTGCGCCGTTAATTTTATTTTCATTTATTAGCACATTTTTTTCCTGGAGGTATTTACGCTAATGAGGCCTCCGCAAGCAGATGGGTGATCTTTATACAATCTGTCAGTAAATTATTGATTTCTGGAATATACTTTTCAGGGAAGACAATAGCCTCTTCACAGTGGAACAAGGCGATCTGTCTGCCACGGCTACGTTTATTTGTAGCTCAGACTGCTATTTTGCTAAAGCCAGACTCCATTGTTTGTGGGAAGGCCATGTGTGACTGTACTAGAACGTCGGTGATAAATTTTCCTCCGTATAAGCCCTCAAATCTGGCTCGGTGCTGCAAGCAACTGTTTTCATTACGCCACTTTGGTTTGTAATGAAAGACGGGGGAAAGCCACAATATACTGCAAAATATATCTAAAGAAAATTTCATCGAAAAAATGTTTAATTCATAAATCACACTGGCATCTCTGTGATTCCCCTCCGAGTGAACCAGAGGGCCTCTCTTTTGCTTAAGTTCTCATTATGGTTTGTTGATTGTGCTGAATTGGAGAACTCCATAACAGTTACGGGAAAGAACCCTAATCGGTCAAAACCCAGTTGGCAGTGATGATTGTCCAATAAAATTTAAGGCCAAGAGCCTCTGTTTTTCAGTAACCCGTGATTTACACCTCTGTGTGGAGACGGTAATAGAAGAGCAAAATATGGCTGCTTTCATGACTATGCAGGGAAAAGTTTTATTATTATATATGCTTTTAAAATACAAAATAAAAGTTTGTTCTGACATAATATGTGTGTGTACTGTGTATTTTTATTATATTATTTTTATTATATTATTATCATGTATGCATATGTTGAGAAAATGTTTAGATTAAGATATAGGATATATATGTATATGATTTATGAATTGATATATGAAACATATTGTGAATTATGAATTATTTATGTGTGTGTATCACATAAACATACATATAGGGGTGTAACGGATCACGGTTGATCTGTGATTCATACGGATCACAACCCATGATTCGGAACACACGTGACCCACGGATTAATACGTTTTTTTAATACTTGTCGATTAATCCTAAATTTGTAACGATCACAGATAGATTGCCTCTTGTGTCATTCAAATGACATGTATGAAAGCATTTAGGCTTTCCTGTAAAATATAATGATGATGGAAGAAGTTGTGGTAGGTTATTCAGGATGTGGTCGGTTTCTTAGGTTATTAAAGGTCTTTTCTGCCACTACTTGTTTAGCCTGCATTAATGCATTCTGTGTAAGCTACACGATTAATCATTAAAAGATCTCAACACCTACGCAACACAAATTATAAATGATGGTAATTTTTTGCATATGTTTATTAATCAGAGATTCAGTCTTTAATCTTTTGAGTTAGTTATGTTGTTACAAAAGGCAGCGCGGTGGCGCAGTTGGTAGCGCTATCGCCTCACAGCAAGAAGGTCAGTTGGCATTTTTGTGTGGAGTTTGCATGTTCTCCCCATGTTGGCTTGGGTTTCCTCTGCGTGCTCCGGTTTCCCCCACAAGTCCAAAATCATGTGGTATAGGTGGCTTGGGTAAGCCAAATTGTCTGTAGTGTAAGTATGTGTGTATATGGATGTTTCCCAGAGATGCTGGATAAGTTGGCGGTTCATTCCGCTGTGGTGACCCCAGATTAATAAAGGGACTAAGCCGAAAGGAAAATGAATGAAAGAATGAATGAATGTTGTTACAAACTGTCAAATAACACAGTAGTACTGGGAAAGGGGTTTATAGTTTAGATAAAATCACTGATGTTTATGATGAAGATTAAAATCACCATCATATGCATTTAACAATGCTCAAAAATGAAAGTGAGCAGCAATTACATTATTTAACCAATAGGTGGCGACAACCAGCCATCAAAAATATGCCACTGAATAATTCTTCGAGATACGATCCATCTAGCGATGAAACATGAAGTATTATAAGTGACTAACTGAATAATTTATTGAAAATTCGACTAAATATACATTTAAATATGCATTTTATACTAAATATACACTTTAAACATTTAGCGTTATCAACAGCAGTAGTAGTAACAGTGAATTTTTTACAGTACTTAATTTACAATTTATTTTTGTTCAGCTGATTATTCTTCATTTTATTTTTAATAAAATAAAAAAAGTTCTGTTTGTTAAAATATATAATATAATATATAAAATAATAAATAAATATATATATATATATATATATATATATATATATATATATATATATATATATATATATATATATATATATATATATATATATATATATATATATATATACACAGTTGAAGTCACAATTTTTACCCACCTATTATCAGCACCCCTGTTTATTTTTTCCCCATTTTCTGTTTAATGGAAAGATTTTTTTCAACACATTTCGAAACATAATAGTTTTAATAACTCATTTCTAATAACTGATTTATTTTATCTTTGCCATGATGACAGTAAATAATATTTGACTAGCTATTTTTCAAGATACTTCTATACAGCTTAAAGTGACATTTAAAGGCTTAACTAGGTTCATTAGGTTAACTAGGCAGGTTAGAGTGATTAGGCAAGTTATTGTATATCGATGGTTTCTCCTATAGACAATCGAAACAATATCTTAAAGGGGCTAATAATTTTGACCTTAAAATCATTTAAAAAAATTAAAAGCTGCTTCTATTCTAGTCAAAATAAACAAATAAGACTTTCTCTAGAAGAAAAAATATCAGACATACTGTGAAAATTTCCTTGCTCTGTTAAACATCATTCGGGAAATATTTAAAAAAGAAAAATAAATTCAAAGGGGTGTGTATATATTTTTTGCTTTTGGCAACTAGCAAATTTCATTCCTTCATTAATTGTTTCATTTTAATTTCATGATATGGCCAAAACAATCCTCAAATTTATCATTTGCAAAAAAAAAAAAAAAAACAAGACTTAAATGAGTATTTAAAGCACAATTTTTAAATCTCAATTATCCACGGCAGAACATCCGTTTTTATGGTGATACTGAGTCTATATAGTGTAAAGTCAGAGCTTCAGTATACAGTACATCTGTGTTTTGAATGCCCTACAAGTCTCCTTTAATGGCTGCATCAATAAAGCTATTCCTATTTTAATCCTTCCTTTTTTCTTCCATGGATTTGTAATGAACTCTTAGTCAGACAAAGGCAGTGGAAGGCAGAGTCTCAGTGGTTCTGTGCTTTGACCCTGGATCTGTGACAGTGACAAAGGAAGATAGATTGCACTTAGACCGTATAGAGGTGACCTAAACAGCATTTAACATCAGCCTCCCAAGGTATTCGTAATGAAATAAGAAGGGACACCTTTTTGTGGAAAATTAAATTACATATCTGCTTTACATTTCAAATGCCAGGCAGACATTTCTAGCAGACGCCATTCAGTCACTTGTGATGTGTTTGCTGTCTGGCCGTGTCAAAGTTGACCAAGTCAGTCACATGACGTCCTTGCCAGGAGCATTTAGACTTTCTTTTTACTAAAACAAAACCTGTCTTTTGCTTCTATGTTGGAGCTCTGTATCTCTTAATAGCAGAAAAGCACACTTTTAACAAAAAAACCTTCAGGTTTTGATTAACTGATTGTTAAGCAAGGCCTTTATCTACCCATGCTGAAGTGGCTCTCAAGGCAAGATGTTTACCGCCGGACTGCTGTGTTCACGTTTTCAAAATGAGGGCTGTTTATCCGAAGGGCTTGCTTAACACCGAGAGGCCATGACGGTTGTTTTGTGTGCATGTGTGGCTTTCAGTCTCAAAGGGCGCTGTATATTAATAACTACAGTATCCTTGTAGTGGAGGGTCATCATGGACTAAGGGTTTAGCAAACTCGATTAAAGGTTTTTCAAACTTTGAATAAAAGAAAAAAGAAACTGCTGTGTTACTGCAATATTGGCTTGCAATTTCAAACGGTAAATAGAGTTGCTCTGCAGAGGAACAATGTGTCAGGCATAGCTCGTGCTGCTTTGTTGACTATAACTGTTGATTTATCTTATCAAATCGCTTTTGTGTTCAACTCTTACCTATGTCCTGAAAAGAGCTTTTGTCCATGGCTTTCTTACGAGCATCTGTTGATGGAGCTTCATTTTATTTAAGATCTTGTAAAATGTACTTGGATACTGTTTGCAGGTCATTTTTAGGGTAGGAGCAGATAACATAAATATGTGAAGTTTCCAGTTATTCAAAGTTGTGCAGAATTACTTAATATACTGCTTGAAATTCTAAATCAGTGTTTCGAGTATCATATTACTTGTCAGGCCTGTAGCCAGCCTGGTGAAAGGGGTGATTCTTTTTAACTCAAAAATGTTACTTTTTTGCAATTATTCGCCTCATTTGCTTTCTATTTGAGGTTTAAATACTGCATTTTAGTCACATTTTAATTGCTGTTTTTTTTGTCTGGATTAGCTTGTCGGTGGTCATAATCACAATTTTTAATGTATCGAAAAAAACATTTACTACTTATTTAGGATAAAGTAATTAATTTAGTTTTTAAAATACAAATTTATCACATCATATCATTAAAATAAAAAAACAATGTTAACGTTTTAAATGAAAAATTGTAGTCTGTTGTTATTTGTTGCTGGCTAGCACATTCAACTTTCCTCAGTGTGAATTTGGCCATTTGAATAATAAAAAATTAAAACATAATAATAATAATAATAACTTAGAGCTTCCCGATTTTTGTAATCTCTCTTGTAAAATAGTACATTTGAAAATTCATAGATAACAACAATAGCTTTATTAGTATTAAAATTAACTCTTAATATGCTTCAGAATGTCCTCCTGGTGCTTCACTCCTTTTTATTGATCATTTTTTCATTCAAGAATAAGTTCCAGGATTTAGAATAAAAGTTACTTGTATATTGTATTCTCTATTTAACAACACAGTAGGTCAGGAGTGAAAGATGACTTCACTTATGTCAGATTGTGCTTGGTCTTAAAACATTCTTAGATTAGTTGTTTTCACAGTTTATGATGTCACAGTAGTCAAATAGGACAAATGAGCTTATGTATAGGACAAATTCTGGATCTTTGTCATTGGGTCGGGGGGAGTCCGAAAGACCCAATCGAATTTTACTAATTTGTTTGCAAAGTGGAATTTGGATAAGCGCTAAATAGTTAAGGGACCTTCTCTCAGGTGTAACGAACCAAAATAACTATTATAAACTTTTAATATTTTAACATGCTTGGTTAATTTGAATAAGTAATTGTTTGTCAAATACATCTTATAGTAAGCATGACTACAAAAAAATCTTTCAAAATAGGATTTCACAGTGGATATGGTACTGTTTTTAGGTGTCTTGTCACAGTTCAGTGCTCCTTGGCTTGCATTTGACTAATTTTTTTGTTTGACTGAAAGTGTGCGATTGTAGCTTGATGTCTCTGGGCGACACAAACATTGCATCTGCTCGTGTCCTGTCAGCCAGAATAATGCATTCAACACAGTTTTTTTTTTTTTTAGCTAGGAGCGATGATTAGAGCAGAGATCCTTTCATTATCAATCAGTGCAGATTTGAGTTTGTCTCCCACTGCTTCTCAAAGCCCCGTGTCTGATGGTTTTGTAATGATAATCTTATCTAACACATTTGCCCGAATATTTTGTTACGTATCAAATTCAGCCATTCTCTCATAATTCTAGTGGCCCCAAGAAAATAGAATCATTTGTGCTTTCAGCAATTATTGATTGGTCCCGAGCTCAAAAAGTACTGCCCATTATAGTTATGCTATCCTGGTGGTGTTAAATTGAGTTTTAAACATATACATAAATATCACTTTCCAGTCGTACACTACAGCATTTGCCTGATCAAGGGTCTGGCTCCTGCCACCAGTTCCATTAACATGCATTTGATTCACAGTCTGTTTTTTTGGCCAAGTGTTTTTAGGTTTTTTGTGGGTGCTTATTTCTTGATTCCTCTTAGGATTACAAACTGTTGTAAACTGTGGGTCACGACTCGCCTGACCAGAATGTATTTGTCCATGCTTTTCATGTAGGTGATAAGAGATGTACATATGCATGTATGCTGCCCTACAAAATCAAAAGACCTTAGCTTGCTATATTGTGGAACTATAAAAAAATCTTGAGAGAATTCTCTCAGATGATAAATGAGGCCTTGAATGTTCCAAATATATAATAAAATATATATATATATATAATGAATAATAAGTAATAAATAATAACTAATCAGATAGTAATTGCACTTTTAATGTTACACAAGATTTCTGTTTCAAATGTGACCTGCTAATTTAAACTTTTTATTAACAAGAATCTTTGAAAAATGAATCATGGTTTCAACAAAATCATTAGGCAGCACAATTGTTTTCATAATTACATATACAGTGCTCAGCGTAATTGAGTACACCCCATTTTGAAAATGAATATTTTCATCCATTTCTCAGTGAATATGGGCAGTGTATTTTGGTGCATTTAAACAAAGCAGATTTATTAAACTGATATATTTATTAAAATAATATTTTAGTTACATATTAGGTACAATTAAATTCAAGCAAAATATTGCAATCCCAATTTTCCTCTTTTAAATTGGTATTTAATATTTTTCTATAACATATATTTGGGTGTACTAGTTTTTAGACCGTTATCGTAAGTTATTTTGTTAGATAAGCTCCAGATTTGGCTTCAGCACTGACTAATGTAATGTATATGCAGAAATATGATATTGCATAGGTTCCTATTAAAAATGTAAAAGATAGATTTGTGAGGCGTGTACTTATATATGCTGAGCACTGATTGTATAACATTAGCTGAGGTTTCTTAAACGCATGGTTTCTGCTACATTAAATTTTCCATGGCGGGACGCCATGCCAAAATTCATCCCGCCACAACTACATTACAGCTTCTCATTCAAAACATTTTATTTTTTTAATAGCGGGTAATAAACTGACTGACTGACAGGTGTGTGATACGTGAGGCCAGCAAACACGACGTATAGCTGTTTCACTTTACCTCAGGACGCATTAATACCGCTCTGTAGGTCTATTAGAGACATTCATAAATATTCCTAGCAAATCTAATAATGTTGGGGACATACTCGTTACATAAACGCACTAAATCGCACTTCAGCAGCGTTTATTTGAGAGCGCACAAGAAGATCTGCGCGCTCTTGAAGTGGCTTATAATTGAGGGGGCTTGCAAGAAGTTTTGAGCACCAGCAGAGGAAATCGGCGCGCAAGCAAAGAGATTCACATGTTCATAGGCAATTACATAAATGCGATCTCGACTTCTAATACTGCGCTCACGACATTTGTCATCGAAAAACCACCACAGGTAGTTGGTAGATCTGTGTAAAAAAAAGGCCTGCCGCCACAGCTGGAAAAAATCCTGGAGGAAACACTGAAACAGTTAATTAACAAAACAATAGTGAGTTTTAACAAACTGTTATTTAATGATGAAATGACTAAAGCTAAGTAAAAAGTTTGATGTTTTAGATAACGTTAACCAATGTATTTTTGTTACATTTGTTGTCAATAATAACAACAGCAAAAATGACAATAATCAACACAGGCTCATTGTGAATACGTACCCCCTTATACACTTCACAAATTATGTAGCCAGTGGTACGTATGCATTTTTCAAACGTATGCTCTGAGGGGTTATGAAACCGTGGCTTCTGTTTCTTTTTGCGATGCCAGTTGACCGATAGCGGCTTGCCATGTACGTTAGCGGACTTTAGGCACAGAGTGGAGTTGACCGCAATGACGGGGTTCAAGTTCGACGAAGAACGGTTCCAGAATGCAGGTAAAACAAAAACAACAGGCAAAAATTAAATAAACAGGGCGAAAAAAAAATAACAGGGTGAGAATGTGGTAAGATCTGAAAATCTGGTAAAAATCAGGCAGCTTTTCTTTTTCTGGATTGCTTTCAAAAACGGTGTTGATTGAGTTTGGGGAAGAAGGGTGGGAGGGGCCTTGGTCGGTCGGTCAGTCAGTCAGTGAGCCGACAGCGGCTTGTGATATTGAAGACGGGATAAATGACTGCTTAAAATGAAAGGAATAAATTCAGTTTTTAATTAAATATAATTTAAATTGCCCAAATTAGTGAGCATTACACTTCTTTTAATAATGTTAAGAACTTTTGAATACTGTTTTATATAACTTCCGTTCTCTTAAGTCTTTCAAGAAAATTGTGGAACTTCCAAACACAGAGATCTGCACCTGGAAAATAACCAAATTTATACATGCTTCACCATGGTGATAGGAAAAACTGCTGTAATTTATAGAAGTCTACTTGTTCTGCTGCAAGAAGTGTATTACTCTCTGATTCACAAACAGGCCAGCTATGACTTTGAAAGTGCTTTGAAAAAATCAATAAGGCCTGATCACAGCTCGTTCTGTAAGTCCTCTTCATCACTCGTGTATAGCCAACCTTTAGCCCTGGGCCGTTGCATCTTGCAATGGGTTCCTTTTGCTCCTTTGCGTAGGTCTGAGTGTACAGACACAGCTAAATATAAATCAGGTCAGAACCGAACAACTATGGCTCGCAAGCGTCAATCCGATCTGAAGAAACGTACATGGCTGTCGGGCATCTCTGGTGGACGGCAGGTTGAATGGTGGTGCGGTGCCCAGGGGAATAGGTCCCATGTTGGACTTCAGCTCAGGTGTCAAATATATGACCACAAACACGACCGATTCAGCCTGACAGATGGTACAAACGATAATAATAAAAAAAATAACAATAAATAATATGTTATTTTGAAATTTAAACTGTGTATTTGCTAAAATATTAGATTTTAATATGCAATAAGTAGCTTTGGACAAAAAAGTGTACAACAATATCTGCTAAAATATCTATGATAATGCATGTTATCCTCATTTTTCCTACATTCCCTGATGCTTTGTGTGAATTATGAGATTCCATTGTAAACAATAGGAGAAGGGTTTTAAAAACAATGCGGTGTCATTATACTCCTCACATTTCTCTCATTGAATACTAAAAGAGAACTTGTTTCAATAAAAACATAACAACACTTTCAACAAACCACTTCAGAATAACTTCAAAAACTTGAAACAAGTTGTTCTGGAATATTATGTACGTGATGAATATTTCTCTGAAGAATCCAGAGGAACAAAACGTAGTGAACTCAAAAATGATTTGGCCATAGACGTGATTGTGATTGTTGCTTAAATCAAAACTAAACAATCTGTTTTAGTTCTTTTTTTTTTAAATTGACGTTCCCCAAACTAGAAGTGCAACCCGTAAATCAAAATGCGGTAGTAGTGCAAAAAGTGTATAAAAGTCTTAAAGGTGCAGTAGGTGATTGTCTTCAGAAACAAGTCTCTTCACTCTCCAATAGTACTGATTAAAGTAATCAATCTAAATGTATTTATATATATATTTTTTTTTAGATTCTGGGAAAGGCATAAGACTTGTTCATCCAATTAAAATTTGTCAGGCTGACAATTCCCATAATTCTGATAAGTAGCCCAAACTGTCAGTCAACAAATTGTAGATTTGTAAATCTTTGCAGCCGTTTACGCAGATCTGCCATTTGTGCATGCATGCTTGTTCACCTGGACACGAGAAAGAGAGCGGTAAAAACAAATGCTGAATCAAAACTTTTTAAAGTCCTGAATTAATATTAGAGTTACTTTTGCATGCTGGAGGAAGATGGCCAAAGTATTTCTTTTGACAGGTAAGGTTCTGTTTTAAACGTATTTTAGTCACGCAAAGCTGATGTAGATATTGTTGTTATGAATGGGTAATATGCACAGAAGTATTGTTCAGCCACTGTAATCTTCCAGTGACAGATTGATGTGACTATTTTCAGTTTCATAAGGGACCTTTTACAACATTGATAATGTAGATTTTTATTTACTTTAACAACAAAATATAAATAAATAGTGCTATTCTGCTTTACTGAGCTGAAGTTGGTTTTATATTCACATTGGTTCATTTTTGAACAATGACAACCTGTGACGGGCTCCCTATATTGTTTACCATGCTACTCTGAATATTCAGTCTGAAATAGCATGTATGGCTTAGTAATAAGTGTAATTCCTGCACGCAGCCAGCCAAGCACTAAGCATACAGTAGTCAATTTAGGACAAAGCGTGTGAGAGTGAGACCAGTGATCCTTTGCACATTATGACAAGTTTTGCTTGCTACACAACTGAAAACGTGCTAGATATAATACAGTTTTTCATTTAGAATTGTAGTATTATAAAGTACTATAAAGTTTTCTAACTGGCGAATGACATGATCTGGTTGTCTGCTGTCATCTTTTCGGTGTATGTTCGTGATTTTAGGAGGCATGGCTTTGGACGGCATGGGAGGGATTGTGTCTCAAAGATATTATGCTAACTGGTTAGCATTTAGGCAGATCACCTATTGCATCTTTAACAATGTGCGAGCAAGACACACATCCTGCCTGCAAGCATTCACTGCAGTTAGTATGACCCTATATATATTACAATATAAAGGCAAAAATGCAGTGAATATGTTGTTTTTTTGTATATGGTTAAGTTACTGTAGTATCACATGAGGAAGATTCTCCTGATTTATCAAATTGCAACTGAACTGGTTTTGTACAGCAGTTCAACAATAACAAAAGTCAGCATCTGTCTATTTTAAGCTTAATTTTCTGTATTTGCTAATTTCCTTCATAAAAATATTGCAACAGGAATATACGATATATCTTGAATGAATCTGTTTTGAATGACTCAGTGGCCTGTTTGCAATGAGTCATTTGCTTGGTGTCCAAATGAATCAGTAGTTTTGAAAGAATTGCTTAAATTAAAGTCAATAAATCACTCATAGGGTGGCATAGTGGCTCAGTGGTCAGCACTGTTGCCTCACAGCTAGAAGGCCGCTGATTTGAGCCCCGGCTTGGCCAGTTGGCATTTCTGTGTGGAGTTTGCATGTTCTCCCTGTGTTCGCGTGGGTTTCCTCCGGGTGCTCAGGTTTCCCCCACAAGTCCAAAAACATGTGCTATAGGTGAATTGGGTAAGCTAAATTGCCCATAGTGTGTATGCGTGAATGAGTGTGTATGGGTGTTTCCCAATACTGGGTTGCGGCTGGAAGTGCATCCGATACGTAAAACATATGCTGGAATAGTTGGTGGTTCATTCCGCTGTGGCGATCTCTGAAATAGAGACTAAGCCAAAGAAAATTGAATAAATGAATCACTCATAAAGACAGATTTGCCACCACCTGCTGGAAATTTTAGTGTTGTATTTATTTGACAGGCATAATCCAGACAAGATACCAGCACACAGATATTAAAATACAATAAATATACACAGTACACACACATATGCAGTACATTATGAAAATACACAGTTTTTGGAAGCGATTCGTTGGGATTAATTGTTTGACAGCATTAAAATATACACACACCTAAAACGTGGAACTGTAATAATAATAATAATAATAATAATAATAATAATAATAATAATAATAATAATAATAATAATAATAATAATAATAATATGAAGTAATTGTGAGCAAACATAACTAAGGTTTAACAAATTGAGCGCACACAAATAGACATTTTCTCTGATCAGTGCCTGAACCTAATTTGATTTTGAAGCCTCTGGACTTCAGAGAAAGGGGCAGTTGAATGCCTGAGGGCTGCTAATCATCAACAGAGGGACGTCTTTGGACACAGTGCCAAACACACGTGCAGCTCCATCCCTAGGCTAATAAATAATAACGTTTTTTTAATAATAAATTAATAATTATGCTCATGCTTTCATCCTTGTTGACTGAGGTGGGCAAATGAACACAATCTTCACGGCTCTTGTGCCTCCAGTGGTGTGGCTGCCATAGGCAGTTTTGGCCTCTTCAAGCTTGACTTGCCACCATAAGCTTGGCCTGGCACATGGGTAATGCTGTGAGGGACAAGTTGAAAGCACATGAAGGGTTTATTGGGATTTCAGAAGGTCATTCTGCGGTGCGTGCTGCCTTTGCTTATGGTGGATGGGATGAAACCACTCAAAGTCGCACAGCTTTCTCTAGCTGTGACTTGCATGTAATGGTTTGTCTACAGTTGACCAGGAAGGGCAAATTATGCCGTGCATCAATAATCTGTTGTAACATAGTTGTGAAAAATACTACTACTACTGATGTTTTTCATTTTGCAATTAGTAATAAATGGTTATTGTGTCAGTAATATTTGTCCTCCTGCACTCTAGCACAGATTTGCATAGTTTTTTTTTATACATTTGAGTGAGTGATTCAGTTCCTCATGATCATGATAGTAACAATAATATAGGTTGTTGACATGTTGCATTTTCACTATCACACATGACAATAATGTATATCATTTAAAATGCAGTAAATGCCTTATTATTTCTTTGTCTTCAATGGACTTCTTGTTACAAAAACCACTGTGTTATTTAATGTTACATTTTTGAACCAGATCTCAAAACTGTCCTATGGTGTAGGATGTGGTCTAGTGTAGTTAAAAAAATTACAGCTCTTATCAATTTTAGTAAATGACAATAAAAAACATCCACATATTTCTAGAAACATAGGAACTTGATACATCTAGATACATTTTATCACTAAAAATCATGTTCTCTAGTGTAACGTTCATTCATTCATTCATTTTCTTTTCGGCTTAGCCCCTTTATTAATCTGTGGTCGTCACAGCGGAATAAACTACCCGCTTATCCAGCAAATGCTTCCAGCTGCAAGCCATCACTGGGAAATACACTTACATTCACTATATGCTAATTTTAAATCAGCAATTCCACAGAAAACTTCAATTAGTTGAAGGACCCCATTCAAAATCATGAGCTCTAATACATCTGTTAAGTTTTTGTTTCAAAGTTGTTTTTACATATTTAACTTTTTTGGATTCACTATAATATTGTGACACCCTTATTTATTTAAAATGTCCAACAAGTTATAGAGGAAAAAATATAATTAATAATTTCATATAAAATAAATGGCACTTAGAAGTGTCAAACTATGAATTATTTAAATCATTTAATTAATTTTCCTTTGACTTAGTCTCTATTTCAAAGGTCGCCACAGCGGAATGAACCCCCATCTATTTCAGCATATGTTTTACACAGCGGATTTCCTTCTAGCCGCAACCCAGTACTGGGAAACACCCATACACACTCATTCACACAGACACTCACTATGGGTAATTTAGTTTATTCAACTCACCTATAGCACATGTCTTTGGACTGTGGGGGAAATTATATAACTCACTCTCATGCTATTTGTATATTATTAAGAGTTTTTTTTTTCGTTTTCATTCAGTGAAGATGTAAAATAAAAACAGTGAAAGGACTGATAAAGTTAGTGAACCCTTACATTTTCTCAAACATCAGACTTAAAACTACATAAAACTACTATTTTTTTCTTTACAGTTGGTGTGTACTTTACTGCTATTACTATGATACTACATTACGTTGTAGCTTAATTAAAAATAATAATAAAAAATTCTAACAAATAATTTCAACGGAGGCTCATTCTGAAAACGTAGCCTTGTATACATTTCTGAAGATCGTGAATTATGTAGCCAGAAGTACATAAGGCTGCATTTCGTCTTTAAAACGAACGCTAAGGAGTGATATAATGCTAATCCTTTACGCGCTTACCAGCTGTCCGCTTACCTCCATATGGATGGCTTTTCTGCTGTTACCAGTTAGTCCAGTGGCTCGCTGCGTTCGTGATGAGTGACGAGGGGGTCCGAGTCCAGTGAAAAAAGTTCCAGAAAGCAGTAAAACAAATGTAAAAGCCAAAAATTTAAACAAACAGGTAAACAACAAAGTGCAAATGTGGTAAAATCTGAAAATGTGGTAAAAATCGGGATGCCGTGAGGGCTTTTCTTATTCTGGATTGCTTTTGAAAACACTGTCTGTTGGGTTTAGGGAACGAGGAGGGTGTGTCAGTCAATTGGTCAGTTAGTCAGTCAACAGTGGCCTCTGGTAGATTTATGTGAAAACAGCAGAATGGCACTCTGGTGGATTCGTGAAAACAAAAACTGCAAAAAAAAGCTCCTGGGACGTATTTGGTGCTCTCCAGAAATGTATATAGTGGTGCATTTTCAGAATGAGCCTGGGTTGGGATACTCAGGCATAAAACAATACTTATTGTTACTTGATTTTTAATAAATAATAGAAATAACAGCTAAATAAACAGCTAACACAAAATGAGCCTGGGTGGAATCATTAATATGATTGGTTACTGTAAATAATTCCGAGTTTTAAACGTACTTTGATTTGTCGAATTTGCACATTTTACAAACAGCTTGTCTCTTTAAACACTCACGCTATTGGAAAGACCAAAGTAGACTTCAGCTCTATTCTCTGCATATTTTCCCCCCTAATGTCCAAAACATTAATATATTGAGCTGTTTTCATGCAAACAATTTTCAAGCACCGCTTACTAATACTTTCTAATTTTGTGCTCTAATTTAATACTTCCTTCAGAACTGGCCCACAGCTATATAATTCTCTGTAAACATTCCCGGTTCTTTGTCTGTATAAAGTACTAATATGAGTAGGACAGTGGAATTTAAGCATGTGCAGGCGAGACGGTTTGTGTGGCAGTATAAAGGTTACTGCCATGTTTAGTTGTTGACTAGGAGATCTGGAATGCCACTGTCTTAATGAACTCTCCAGAGAGCCTGACTCAGAGGCAGCACGTTGAGTCCGTGCTGGGAGAAAGACTGAAATTAGTTATTTCTCCAAATAACCTCTGATGAAAGCTTGCCTCTGACTCTCCTTGTCACCAGCTTCCAAGACAATAAACCAATTAGATAAAGCTGCATTCTGGGCCAGATCTTTTCTTGGAGTGGAAATAGAAAGAGAGAAAACTGAGAAAGCAGAGGTGGATTTTACTTAAATGGTATTTTAGCACGTTGTATAAACATTGAACGATAATTTAAGGTTGTGTAAAATTAAGGTATCTGCTCTTGAATGTAGAATTGTATCCACAATGGATTTGAAACTATTGAATTTATTACAGACTATAAATAGCGAAAGCTATGAAAACAATTGTCTATATATAAACAATAGGGATTAAGACAGTGAAAATAGGCTTTATATTATAATTTTGTTAAATATGATGTCTGGTCTGTGAATCCAGGACTTAAAAAATACAAAAAGGAGAAATGGAGACTGTTTTCTGCCATTTTGTCTATTTAAAAATAAAAATCTTGTCTGTAAATAAAATAAATTGCTAAAACACAAATTTGTCACATATTGACCCTATTGACCTTATTCTTCAATGCGGAAGAGCGCGCGTTTTTGCGCGATTGTTTTAGAACTTCCGATTCAGCTGCCTATGGCAGAAATTACTAGGAATAATAAACGGCAGAAAACAGTCAAACTACTTACTCCACAAACAAGTGTTTTCACGACAATACAGACAAAGTAGAATAATATAATAAGAAAATATCAGTTTGCAACACTAAGCAGCAAAACGAGCTGTTTTTAACGTTTAAAAATTAGTGGAAGTGAATGAGACCGGAAGTCTCGAGCCAAAATGATTCAAATGGCTGCGCCTACTCGTACGTGGAGAATAAGGTGAATAATATCAAAAATAAAATCATTACTTAAAAAGGAGGAATAGATAATTCAATATGTTTTGTGCTGTTTCATCTATTTAAAAAGAAAAATCTGTTGTGTCCAGAACACACATTGTGCTTTAACAATTAGTTACTTAGATTATTAAGTCATTAATTAATTTTCTTGTCGGCTTAGTCCCTTTATTAATCTGGGGTCGCCACAGCGGAATGAACCGCCAACTTATCCAGCATTTGTTTTTTACTTTAATGATATTAAATTATTGTAAATCCTCTGATACATCAAAGATTTGATGATAAGGTACCTCCTTTTTTATCCTGAATCCACACAATTTAAAAGTAAAACCTAAAAAAATTAATAATTTAAAAAGATAAAATGTATAATATCACTTAGACACCAGTAATAGACAAATTATAAACTCACTAATAAAAGTGTATTTTGTTATTCTCATTTGTATGCTCTATTATATTATGCTTGTTGATTTGCCTTGTTCATTTATATTTAGCATAAAGAGTATAAAATAGAACAGGAGAGTTAGAAATTTAGAACAAAAGTAGTAATATTATTCTTTGAAAGCATATAGTTTACCAAAAAAATGTTAATCTCTCATAATTTACTCATCCTTAACTTGTTCCAAACCTGTTTGAACTTCTTTCAAATGTTGAACACAGTTGAAGATATATTGAAGAATGTTGGAAAGCAGCAGCCATAGACTTTTTTGAATATTGTTTCTGTTCAACAAGGAAAGAAATTCATAAACGTTTAGAACGATTGTGAGTGTGTGAATGATTTTATGTCCAGCTGAACTATTCCTTTAAATCAGGTGATCACATTGTCTTATCTTTTTTTTTACATTTGATGAGCAGAAAAAAGAGGTTTTTCCACATGTGTTCTTGTCACATTATAACACCCGGCACTCTGATATTCTGCTGACTTGTAAAAATAGAGCATGATGGAAAATTTACAACTCAAGGTCGTCATCGTCAAAGTGACGGATGATTATCTGTATAGCAGCCTCTGATTCCTCTATTTGCTATTTTGATCAATTTCACCTTTTATGTAATGAATGTAAAGCATTCATCTGTTGAAAAGACCTCAAATATGAAAGGAATGTAATTTCATCTCTGCATATAGAACACACTTCAATTAGCTCCAGTGATAAAAAGTGCTCTTCTGCTCTTTTTGTGCATCTGCACACTGGAGCGTCAGAGAAACGGCAGCCAAATGTCATTTTTTAAATGTTACGTGACATTTCTAACCCAATCTTAGCGCTCATCATGAAGGAGGTAGCATCATGTTTAATTCCATTTAACTTACGGCTGTGCGAGACGCTCAAATAATTGCATATATTTGTCTCTTGATGGGAGTGTACCATAAGTAATCAACTATATTTATTCGCCTTGCTTACCCTTGGGACTTGAGGAGAACAAAGGTGAGGGGCCCAGTTGAGATAGAAGCCCTGAACCCAATCTACACAGGTCCGGCATTAGGCTGGCCTTTCCAACCCCCAATATTAATGACACAGAGGCAGTTTACATATTAATGAATCAATGTAGTTTTTAATATGCTGGGCAGTAAATCAAGCAGTCTGCCAATGCTTTTATCTCTTTGCATTGCACTTTGAAATATGGCATGGTTGAAAGAAGCCTCATCTTGGGGGTAGAATCGTCTTCAGATCGAGATCTTCATTAGAAGCGAGGTTGTTTTATGGTTTAGGGAAATCCTTTTAATTCACATACAAACAAAAAGCGCGGAGCCGTTCCGATCCCGGTCATATATGGCGTCTTCGGAAGCGCAGCTTTTTTTAATCACCCAGATTCACTCTTGATGGGTATAATAATTAGAAAAATTCCCTTCGGCCTCTGTGCGACTTGCCCTCGGCGGAATTTGCTTTAATTAAAACAAAGAAGAGACGTCCAACAGGGGAAATAAATCAAGGCTTGTGGGAGGATTTGAACCCCTTTCTCTTTGAAGGATAGTGTAATGGCAGAAAAAGTTCTTTTAGGATTTAAAAGGTAAATTGGTCTTGAGGCCAGGCGTCAGCTGCTGGGATCAAACCGTGTATATTTCCTCATTACGCTGATTGAGAGATTATCTCCTGCTGTGGCCAAGAGAAGGCTAATAGAAGTGAGCGCAGCGCTTTTGCTAACTTGTGTGTGTTCTGGTTTGGTGTACTCGTTAGTACTGCAATTACTTGGCCTCGTATTTAGTGTAGGGGGTTTGTTTGAAAAATTACACTTCACCATGTGTGGAGTCCTACAGCAGAGGCGGGTGATGCAAAAAATAATGTACCGTTTCTTTTTCAAAACCATACATATGAATTTCAAACTGGTGAAAAACTAAATTTTAGAAATTGACTAGCATTAAAGAGATATTCAGGCTTCAGAATTTTCACAATTGTGGTTGGTCAATGAGCATCCTATAACCACATACAGTTGCATCAACCTGGCTTCATTTAAGCCTTAAATGGATGAATGTTTGGCTGTCATTTTACAGATGAATTTCAATGGACAATATTAATGTACATTTGGTTTGTTGGAACTTAGATGGGTTCATCTTGATCAGATGATTTTACCATCACTCTCTATAGATGAATTACCGGTTTGTAAACATTCGGGTGCATCGAAGTTGCAGAAAAAAAACGGGAGCACTAGCATTTACAGCGAGGAAATGACATCCGATGCGGTACAGAGTTTGTTGTTGTCTTAGAAATAAGATACATTGATTACATATTATATATATATTATATACATAATGCTTTCAGCATATTATAACAGCTTGTCACTCAGTAATAAGCACAGTTATTCTGCAAAATTAACATTAAAATGAGCGGCGTTCGTCTGACAGGTCCATTTGCGATAGCACCCTCCCAATGGATATTGGATAAGATGAAATGGCCAAGCATCCAGCCCGAAATATGCAACTATGTCATTGAAGCTCTAAGTGTTTTAACAAGTGAGAAGTTAAAGGCCTACAAGTCTTTGGTTGCCTACAATTTTGTACTGTGGGGTCTTGTGCAAGGAATAATGTTCCATGATTATTAGATTTGAAACTTTGTAGTGCTAAAAACCGAGGTTCTGCCTAGCCAAAGACAAGGAAAGAAGACGGTACAAGGACTGGGTAATCATCAACAAACAAAACAATTGTATTCTGACAGTAAACTGTACCTGTACGGCAGGGTATGTGAACTTAAGATTTTTACATTTCATTCTAAGCATTCAGTGTCCGCAGTTTAATTAATCATATTTAACTTTTTTTTGCTGAAATCATTGCTGCAGTCAACGAGTAATGTGTATGATTCAGCATAGCGTGAACTTACCTAATATGAAATGAGAACTGCCGAGTTGAGCATTTTTAATTTGGTCCTCACTCCATTCAGCTCCCTGTTAGCCAAAGACGTCAAAAAAAGTCAAATTTAAGTTTTTTATTTTTGGATTTTGGTGGTTGAACCCGTGTGACATAGGTTGGTAATTCGCCTATAGGTTGGTTGGTTAGCACTGAATAAGTGAACGTTTATGTGTAATGTACAATAATCACGATGCAAGGCAAACACATGGTATGTTTATGAACTATTTTTCAGTGGAATGTTGCATTTATAAATTATTTTAGTTGTATTTTATGAGATTAGTTGGCTAGTCAATGATAATATATCTTATAAGATTAAATGGGTAATTACAGCAGTTTTACATGATCCATCATGTCACTGAGCTCTAGTTTTCTGCCCATATATTAACAATGATTACAGATTTGAATCTGTATTTTAGCAGTTTTTCTTTTACATATGTCACACAAACACTTTAAACAAATGTCCCATCTAGGCTTGCCATTATTTAGTGTAAAATAACTCCAGATGATCTTTTTCTGTCTGAATGCTTCTTGTGATTGGACACTTTTCATCATTTCTGCAAGTTCAGACAAGCGGAAGGAGAAATAGTCCCTGTCTGACATGACCATTTGCTAAAATGGATGTTTTTTTTACCACCTAGGCACTTTTTTTAGGCATTCTAAATAATAAAATTATTATATTATATTATATTATATTATATTATATTATATTATATTATATTATATTATATTATATTATATTATATTATATTATATTATATTATATTATTTTTAGCATATCATTATATTTAAATGTGAAAATGTGCCGTATTTCAGGCAATATTTCTGGATTTGATCAATATTTCAAGACCAGTCTGTCCAGTATTAGAAAACAAATGGTCATGTCATTATCATTAACATTCTTTCTCTCCTTTCTCTTTTCTCACTCATCCTCTGTTCTTCTGTAATCTCAGAGTCTCAGTATCTCGGCATGTTCTTCCACCATTGTTTATCCAAATGCTTGTTCATTTTATGGGCTGCGTTTTATCAAACCCTAAATAATACGCGTTATCTGCTCATATAGGTATGCAGACTGCTGCTGAAGGCGACGTTTCATCTGCCATTTCACAGAGCCGTTTCTCCTTCTGACCTACAGCAGCCATTTCCTACGCTGACTGCCTCCTGTAATTGAAGGTACTTGTGGTGATTTCACACAATCAGAGTCTCACATTCAATGGGATGAAAGTGATTCAAAGATGGGAGGCCCATTTGAAAAGCTTCATAGGAAATCGTCAATTATCTATACAATAGGTTGCTAATACCTGCCCTCCTCCTTGCTCGCTGCCTATTTCCACATTATAGATTTATAGCATATTTTCAATCTATAGGAGCTGTATCTGCAATGATCTGACTGAAGCCCTCATCTTTTAAATCTTTTGTAATGAAACTATGGAAAATGTCTTCTGATGGGTTGATTTTCATCTCGGGCTCTCTGCGCTCTGATAGTGTGAATGGTATAGATAACCTCTGGCACCGTGATATCGATAATACTCCACAATCTATTCGGAAAGAAGTTCCAAGATAGCTAGAGAGAGGAGGAAGCAGACATTACTGCACAGATACAACTCTAAAGCCATACCAAACAACGGTTGACATTTATATGTGGATTCTCTCTTGTTAACGTGTATATAATAGGGTTTATGATATTTGGTTGGCACATTTACAGCATTTTAAATGTAATGAAAGCATTTACCTAAAAAAGAAAATTCTATCAGTATCACCCTTATGTCTGTGCAAACACGAATGGCTTACTTTGGTGGAACATAACAGTTAATATTATTGTGCAACTTATACTGGGTTAACACTTTAGATTTAGATTTTTCACGCTTTAGATTACCTGCAGGATACTTTTTGGCTCACATGAATTTTCCACTTGATTAGTTTTTGTAACTTGCAACAAAGACTCAATTGAGTCAAATTTTGTCTTAACTTTGTATGTAATCTATTTGCTCAATTGCTTAAATTCGCATTTGGTTTGAACCCATGATTACAGTTGTCAACGTTTAAAAAGGATCAAAAGCTTTCCAGAATTGTCCTAAGACAAGAATTGGTGCTGTTGAATACTTTTAGGACAATTTAAAGGAAACATTTTGATCAACTTCAAATGTTGACTACTATATATTTATAAAAAAAACTTTGTTAATTAATATAAACAACCTAAAACGTTTCACATGGTCGGCCACTGAGGCTAAGCAGGGCTGCGCCTGGTCAGTATCTGGATAGACCACATGAGAAAGCTAGATTGCTACCAGAAGTGGTGTTAGTGAGGCCAGCAGGTGGTGTGTGGGTCCTAATGCCCCAATATAGTGAAGGGGACTCTGTACTGCTCAGTGAGCACCGTCTTTCGGATGAGACGTTAAACCAAGCTCCTGACTCTCTGTGGTCGTTAAAAATCCCAGGATGTCTTTCATAAAAGAGTAGTTGTTTAACCCTGGCATCCTGGCCAAAGTTACCCACTGGCCTCTGTCCATCATGGCCTCCTATTTATCCCCATATCATAATTGACTTCATCACTCTGTCTCCTCTCCACCAATTAACTGGTGTATGGTGTGCGGTCTGGTGCAACATGGCTGCCGTCACGTCATCCAGGTGGATGCTGCACACTGGTGGTGGATGAGGAGATTCCCCCAATGTGAGTGTCCAGAAAAGTGCTATATAAATGTAAGGCATTATTATCATTAATATCAATATAGATTTCAGGCAAGTAAAACATCTTTTGAGTGGACTAAAACATCTTTTGAGTGGTCCCAGTCTGCTTGTTTGGTGTTCAGCTGGCAGCATTTACACTTCCTCTGATGAGCTGAACTAACAAAGCAATTGTACTAGAGTTTTTTATAATCAAACCAAATGTGCCGAGAGTGAATCCAGTTTACCAGTGCAGAACGAGAGATGTGCAACATTTATGTTGTTTAGAATGTATGCTACTATGATTTCAGTTTGTTGTGTACATGTACTTAATTTTTGTATTACTTTTCTATTTAGAATGCTGTTAAATTTGCTGTTAAATGTGGTTAAAAGTGTTTTACCTGAAATATGAACACAACTTAGACCAAAGACACCTAAAAGAACCAAAAACAAGATATAATGTCAGAATATTCAAATATACACCATACTGTATGTATAAAGGGATGAATGCTCTGGGATGGTTTTTCCTTTTTTAAACCATGTTTATGATGTTACCTATTACAGTTCTCAGTGAACACTAGTGTAGTCAGATATAACTTATTAAAATACGGTATGTACTGAAACTCTTAAATTCTTCAAATTATTTTCTTTTGCGTTCCACAGAAGAAAGTTAGTCATACAGAGTGACTTTTTTGTGTAATTACAATATTTATTATAAGATATTGTAATTACACTAAAAAAGTCACAAAAGCAGATTATAGTAGAAAATAGATTAAGCTTTCTCTTCCCTGTGGTAATCTCGTATGCACAGCCATTAGACATCCCAACATTGAAATTGTGCTTAGGTTTGGCTAACTCAGTAGCTTTCAAACAAATTCAAAGAGTTCAAAATGAATGCATGTATTTTTGCTTTTGTCCAATCTCCAGTACAACATGACAATTCTCATGACAATTTAATCATTCACAAGAGATTATGAAATCTTATGGTGCTTTAACTTTTATTAAAATTTTTCCATATGGGTAGATGCAAGGGTTGGGCTTTGTTATTAGATTCAGATTGGGTTCTTATAGCATATGAATTCTTACAATATAGTACCATGTCAAACACAGACTAATATACAGTAGCATATCATGCACCTTGGTCTGTCAGAAATGTCTTTTCACTCATCTGCATGCTGTGTATGTGAAAGAATAACAACAAAGTTGAGTTGAGTACAGTATTCATGTAGATTCATGCCATCTACCTAAATTGTTAAGCATTTACTGCTAACCCCCCCCCCCCCCATTTATAGTATATTTCTCATAAGATATTTCAGAAGAAGCGCATGTGACAATACTCAAATGAAACAATACTGGAAACTCCATTAATTCTCATGAGCTGTGAAAGAGCAACCTCTGAGCAATAAAAGTTTCCTCTGGGGAATCCATTAATTGCTACATTTGCACACAACAACATATGAGAAGTGGAAGAGGAGGGGGTTTCAGGAGCTTTAGGATATAATTCACGACAGAGTTATTTTGATGTATCTGCTCTGATGCTGTCGGAGCTCTGGATTCTGCCTTGGGAAGCACTGGGATCATGGGACGGAGTTTTTGAAGTGTAAACCCCTTTTTGAAATCCTGTTATTGGCTGGTATTGGATTCCGACTAGAAACCGGCATCTTATTTGAACATATACATGACATACCTTGCTACAGATAGTTCAATATATGCCATTTTTATGTTTTAAAGCATGTCGTTGTTAATTTTTTGGCGGAAAGATAACTTGTTCATAGGAATGGTCTAGTGAGAAATTAAGTGTTATAATGAAAAGCTCACTTCTTCTTCTTGGATAATATTAGCACAGCGTAACACACTTTAAATTATTCACATCAAAAACTCATTGTTTGTTACTTGACAGCGGTGGAGAGGGATGACGGCGGAGTGATGAATTATACATCAGGCACAAAGTGTCT
This sequence comes from Danio aesculapii, assembly GCF_903798145.1. Lineage (NCBI taxonomy): Eukaryota > Metazoa > Chordata > Actinopteri > Cypriniformes > Danionidae > Danio > Danio aesculapii. Next base: position 18,324,501 of record NC_079458.1, read on the forward strand.
CTGAATGAATCATTGAAATAGGCTGTTTAAAATGTAACTGTGTACTTTGTTGCTGTATGTCCTGTTTGTTGCGAGGTGACGGAGTCTTTGTATCACCTTGCTGTGATGTGATGTTATTCACAGCTAAGTAGGCGACCTCGTATGCTAAAGAACAGCATCGCACCTCTGAATCCTGAAAGAACAGGTGGAAGATATCGGATGTTGAATCATGCAGAGACACAAACAGCCCGCCGTGTGTTAGATACACCATTGATGTAACAGACGCTTGCATCATTACTGCTACATTATCATGAGAGCTGCCAGTACATTAACATCCTGTACCAAGAACAAGTTTAATGGGGATGAAATCATAGAAAACTTGGATTGGATGACTCCTGTAGTGCGGTTATGTAGTCTTGTGCTTTCTAACAGCACAACCATATTCAAAACAATGATTGTGCCTTTCTATTTTCATACAGGGGATACTCAGCCATTAAACAATACTTATTGTAACTTGATTTTTAAATAAATAATAGGAATAACAGCTAAATATTGAACCACATGGTCATTTGTGTGTAAGAGTGACTTAATTTTTCATTTAAAGAATGTCATTTTTTTCCCACCATCATTTGAATAATTATAAAATTTTTAATTAAATCAGTAGTATTTATTTTTAGCTTCCCATATTTTATCAGCAGTCACCTTTTTATTTTTATATTTAATTTATTGGATTTTTAAAGTACAGCAACAATAAGGTAATTTAATTTTCATCTTTAGTAAAGAATTTTATTAATAAATACAGTATTTGTTTTTTTTTCTTTTTATTAATTGTCGGTTATTTTAATACATCAGTTGCCATCTTATATTTGTAACCTTTTATCATATTATACCTGTAGTTATAGTACCCAAAATTCTTATAAATTCTACTTAACTGTTCCTAGAGTGTGTATGGAGTTTGGTAAAACATTGTTTTCCTCCTTTGGCCCTAAACATTATGGAATGAAATGGTGTGTTTTCATATTAGAAACAATTCTCTAAATATTTCAAAAAATAGTTTCAAGTCTTACCTGGAAGAATCATGTAAATGTTTTGTGTAAATTTTTAAATTTTATGTATGTGTAAATTTGTATCTGAAACTTTTTGTGCTGCCATTTTGGCCAGGACGCCCTGGTAGAAGAGATACATGTCTCCAATTCCAGGTAAAATAAAGGATAAATCAGCACATACAAATACAGTCTCAGCTATGTAGTAGGAAATAATGAGAAATATACAAACAATTAAACAGGATAATACAGTCAGGCTAGGAGCTAAATATGCACCACAGAATAGACAATCAGGAGAAATTATTAATGTAATGCCAAAAGGTGTCCATAGCTGCCAAAAATCATCAGACTTTTGATGTATGTCATACGTGAGTTTCTCGAGTAGAATAAGCGGACATACTAAATACAGTATTTAATTATGATGTCCTTTTGTTTTTGCTATTGTTCGAATTAGTAGTAATAGTAGTTGTAATTCATTATAATTTTGTAAAATGCATTTTTTTTTCACAAAATTGTTTTTTTTTTGCCTCATATTTGTCAGATGTCGTAAGTTTAGGGTTACCAGCTTTCTGTGGAGTCTAACAGTATGTAGGTACAGAATAACAGCAGAGGAATAATCTCAATGCAAAGTATGCATTTCTTATTTTGCTGTCTTGTTTCTAGTCCAAATATCTAAAAATTTCACAGAAGAAATAAGTCATAATTAAGCATTTTTCATTACACAAGCAAAATTATGTTTTTTTGGTGCTCGTAACAATCTTGTTTTTGCTTTGATATTTGGACTATAAACAAGACAAAAATTCTAAGTACGAAAAACTTTTTTGTTGTTGCATAAATCCCTGTAAATTCCTTATAAATACTGTTATTAAATACAATTCTGTAGCTGCTGATAAACTATAAACCAGACAGAACATTGGGTATCTTGTGATGTGGCTGTTGGAGATGTGCACATTGCGATTTCGATGCTGAAACGATATATTCTGCAGCTCTATATATTAGTAGTAATGTGTGTTTCCCAAATGTAAGAAATTTTTCCCCAAACTTTTTTGTATATTTAAAATTGGAGACTCCAAAATTTTTTTCATAACTGTATTTTATGCAGTATTAAGCCATTTAAGACATACACATGAAAATGTACAGCTTATTATGAATGACCTGACTACTATTTGATGGGGAGCTCCTGTAGTGAAGTGACAGGAAGTGATGAAATGCCTCATGATCTTGCTGATCGCATTTCCTGCACCTCGGGCCTGCGGCACTGATGTGGAAGATATAAGCACTAGCAGTAAACAGAGGTGCAACAAGAATACCTAATGAATGTTCCATTAGATCAGCTTAAAATATGTATCACGCTTAAAACTTTATAAAGCAGAATGGTAATTACGACTCATGCTGTGTGGTAGGCCAGTTCCACACAAAGTCTCTTAATTAATTCATTGTGTTAAGTTGTTTTATGTTAATCCTTAATTGTGAAATTACCACCAAGTGTATCACTTTAACTAAATGGAGAAAAGAAAGAAATGAAAAATGCATTAAAAACACATGCGGTTTCTGCAGGGTGATTAAGTTTGTGGGCAATGATTCACTAAATATTTAACAGCTTTGCCTGGTACAAAGTATATCATGAATTATAGATTAGGAGAATTAGAATATCTTGATGTAGAACACTGTTTAAAGAATTAACCTGCAATAGGGAGGAGCAATTACCATTGTAATAAATGATTTTGCGAGTGAAGAAGGAGCCGCCATTCGTTATTTTTAATTAATTTCTCCATATTATCACAAAGAGAGAGATTCTCTCCCCTCATTACTCTCTGCCACTTTTGGGGTCCTTTGTTCCTGATAAATGGGAGTCCGTTTGTGGAGAGTCTTGTCATCCACAAACCTTTCCTCCTCCCGTAATAAATGCACAGTAACTCTTAATAGGTTTTATTTTAAAGTTAGATTCATATTAAAAACACAATTTGTACAAATATTAATGGCTGCCAGCCTTGCAGCATGCATGCGATATTTCTCGCCATGGCCTCCCTTTGTGGTCCATAATGGGGTCTGTATTTAAATGAAGGTCATTCCCCTGTGGCGAGGAAGGGATAGGGGGAGCTACTTAAACAAACGCTCTGTCCAGAGGACCCTTGCTCTGAGGATAACAGTCTGGTCCTGTTTGGGATGCGAATGAATCCAGCTAATTGGCTTTCCATAGATGCAGGTTGAGTGTGACCCAGACGGCTCTTTTGTATAAGACCCCACCCTTCATTTCCTCACCTCTGCACCACCGCCATTCACCATCAGCTCTATCTGACTAGAGTCCACCATCTGGGCCTGTTTAAATGGAGATAATGTTTAACTAGAGTGTGTTGTTTCAGACAGGCCACTATAGGAGTGATAAGAAGCAAGTGGCCTATAAAAAGGACAGAATGTGCAAATTCAAATGTATTTAGATACAAATTTACCTTGCTAAATAGGTGGTGAGATGATGATGATGATGAGTTGGTGCCCTTTGTAGAATAAAGGGGGCAACATGTTCTTTGTTTAGCATCACTAACTGCAGTTGAGCGTACTAGTGATCATCTTTTCATTGTATGGAAATGGGCTGCTTAGCTGGTTGGATAATGTATTTTATGTTGTTTCAGAATGAATTATAGTTACATCTTTGAACGTAATGAAGTGGAATTGAAATGAACAAAACAGAAAGGTACAAAGATAAATCAAAATATTGCCAAGATCTGAATGTTAGTCAAACATTTAAATGGCCCAAAATTGGACTTTATAGGCTTAAAGATCAGATAGATGTATGATGGATAAATATGGATGGATGGAAATATTTGGATACGTTGATTCATAGGTGGATGCAGAGATGAATGGATGGAGAGATGAACACATAGATATGGTTGTGGTTGGATGATACTGTGGATTGATGGATATGGTAATATGTGGATATACAGATAGATAGATAGATAGATAGATAGATAGATAGATAGATAGATAGATAGATAGATAGATAGATAGATAGATAGATAGATACTGTAGATACTGTAGATAGATAGATACTGTAGATAGATAGATAGATACTGTAGATAGATACCGTAGATAGATACTGTAGATAGATACGATAGATAGATAGATACTGTAGATAGATAGATAGATAGATAGATAGATAGATAGATAGATAGATAGATAGATAGATAGATAGATAGATAGATAGATAGATAGATAGATAGATAGATAGATAGATAGATAGATAGATTGATAGATACATAGATACTGTAGATAGACAGACAGATAGATAGATAGATAGATAGATAGATAGATAGATAGATAGATAGATAGATAGATAGATAGATAGATAGATAGATAGATAGATAGATAGATAGATAGATAGATAGATAGATAGATGGACGGATGGATGGACGGATGGATGGATGGATGGATGGATGGATGGATTCATTGATTTATAAATGGATCAATAGATATAGATGGAGGATACATTAATGGATGTATAGAAATATGGATGGACAGAAACGGATGGATAAATGGATGACAAGATAGATGGAAATATAAAAATAGATTGATCTAGATGTGTAGATTTAGATTGATGGCCTGATTCATTAGATTAATATTAGATTGATTTGTAGATGGATGAGACATGGATAGATAAAGATGGATTCACATGTATTTAATCTTGTTTTTCAACACTTTATCAAAAGAGGCACATGTATGACACATTTGCTAAGTAAATCTGACATGAATGCAAGTTTTTCTGTTACAGGAAAGCAGACTCTTTTGCTTGCTAAATTAGTCATCCAACCTTTATCTCACTTTGTTTTGCCTGTTCTGCTTGCTATAAACGCACAGGTTTCATTATCCATTCCATGTCATGAAAAACAGTGAGAACACTGATATCAAACATCATCCTGCAATTGTTTTGATTTCCCTGGAGAATATTGAGGTGTACAGAAACACAACACCCAATAAATAAAGCATCAACGTCGCATAAAAAGGAAACAAAATAGCATGAAAGCCCTACAAATATGACACAAGACAGAAAGTCAACATTTGGATGAAGCTCATTTAAAATTTGTGTTGTTTGCTGATCCCTGTGTGTCAAGTACTGTGATATGGAGCTGTTTGCAATATTTTTCTCCATAGTTTAATTATAAAACTGTCAGAAACATGTCTTGGGTGCATCCCGCTGTGTCTCTGGCATATGTTGTTGGGCCAAGTCCCATTATCTCCCATGGGTCATTATGATAGCACTCGTGTATTAGCGGTTAAGCACCTTAACGCAGTGTAAAGAGAAACAACATGGCCACTCCAGGCCTTCACCTGAGGACAGATCACTGAACGCCAGAGCAATTCGAGCAGTTCACCCTTTAAAGATTCATGAGTAAGCAAATATGCATTCAGGGCTGTCATTCAGAAGGGTTTAGACTAATGTATTGTGGGTAAGGACATATCTTTCAACCATACAGCAAATGTGGTGAATTCAGTGTCATTAAGTGAGCCAAAAAACCTAATTGTAATCAAGCTATGTTACAAAGCTGACATTTTTGTTTTTTAAAAAACGTCTTTTATTATGCTGTTGTGCTTTAACATTAATTTAATCATGATTTTTAAAATAGATGTCATTTTTTAAATTATATTCTTTACTCCATTGTTCATAATCCATTATATATTATTCAATTATGCTGATTTTATGCTCAATAACCTTATAAACTTTTATATTGGTATTATTTATTTTAGTGGTTGCTTAGTGTTTTATGGAAACATTCGTGCATTTGTTTTAAGGAATCTTTGATAAATGGAAAGTTCTAAACAACAGCATTCATTTGAAAGAGAGATCTTTTGAAATATTATCTTTTTTTTTACTGACGCTTTTGATCTATTTGCTTTTTATTTGAAAGATACACTATCTCTATATACTATATCTATTGTTTACACAAAGTTTTACAATGTTTTCATTGATAAGACCTGTTTCCATTAATAAAAAGGAATGTTACTGTAGGATTAAATCTGTCTAAATGTGTGGTACCCAACCTTTTTATTACCGCGGACCAGTGAATGCTTGACAATTTGAACCCAGGGTGGGTGTAGGTAGATTGCTAGGTGACCATCAATCGTTTTCTCAGAGAATGACATGCTGACAAAACATTGCTGCAACTCTGATGCAAGTTTTATTTATGGAGAAAATAAAAAAGCACTGCAGTGTTTGTCTGAGATATTTATTCTACCGAAATGTGTATATTCCATACAAAATAAGGTCAGTTCTGTTCTTGTCATGTGATTTGCGGTGCGCCTGAAAGAGTGAGGAGCATGTCGCCAAAGAGACTATAGAATACACAAGATGTGTCACTTTTATACACTCTCAGAAAAAAAGGTACGCAAACTGTCACTGGGGTGGTACCTTTTCAAAAGGTACACATTTGTACTTAAAGGGTACTTTTTGGTACCTCAAAAGTATATATTAGTACCAAAAAATTTTAAGAGGAACATTTTTGTACTTTTTAGGTACTAATATGTACCCTTGAGGTATTAATATGGACCTTGTAGGTAAAAATTTGTTCCTTTTGAAAAGGTACCACCCCAGTGACAGCTCACATACCTTTATTTCTGAGAGTGTATAGTTTGAATGGGGACAAAGCCCTGCCTACTAGTACAGGAGCCAATCATCGATTGCTATATCGATTGCCGGGGGACCAGATGTGTGCTTTTACAACAGTTTGGTGGTCAACAAACACACTTGAATCTCAGCGAATACTTGCTTCTCAGACGTAAGAATTTGTCTTCATAAAGCTTGAAATCTGTGCTTTTAAATGAACCAAGTACACTTCAAAACAACAGTTTTCTGGTTGTGTAATCTGTATGAACGAAACGCAAGGTACAGTCCGTCCTGTCAAACGCACATCACATGACAGCAACTACTCAAACACCCACAAACTTGTAAACAAAGATTCGCTTTCATTTCTGGATGAGATTCGCCATCAAGACCAAGTTGTGGGTTACTTTAGAAGACCAGTGCAATCGGATGATTATTATCCAGAGGATGATGATGTGTAGAACGGCCAAAAATGAGGTTGGTGTCGTGATCTCCTTCCTTTTGAGTGCGCATGCGCATTAGCTTGGGCAACCTGAAAATATGCCAATTTTATTTGATTCGGACATTTAGAAATGATACTTATGAGTCGGTTGTTGCTTAATTTTATTGGTAATCTTGGCAGGTTTGGAGAATTTGATGTTTCCCGAGCATACTGCCCGAGAGGTGTTTCAAAGATGGCTGCCTAGTGAAAGGACTTGCCTTAAAGGGACTTTAGCGTTTAACTAAGAAAATACAGTAATTTTTCAAAATAAAAGATCGTTCAGACTCAGATAATAAATAAAACAGAACTAATTAATGATTTCTTGTGCGGCTCGGTACCAATTGATCCATGGACCAGTACCGCAGACTGCAGGAATGATACTGAATTTTCAGCATTTGCATCCCAGGAACACATTATATTCAAAGAACAGAAAGCAGTTATTTTAAAATTAAATATTACATCACACGTTTGCAGCTTTTACTGTAATTTTTTTAATTCTCTATTTTTAAAAACTTTTATGTGCATTGCATAAACACACATATTCCAGTCAGTATACTTCTCTATAATTTTTCTGTGTAATTTATTTTTTAGTATCAAATGTGAGACGTCTGTGTGATTTTGATTAGTGGATATTTCAAAAGACTGTTTGTGCCTTCTAGTGAGGCTGTGCCTTGATGGTCTTGTGCAATACCCAGGTTCCATTCTTTATTGATGATTTCTCTCTGCTTTATTTGATTTGATTCTTTTTTTTTATTTGTAGGAGCGTAGGTGCAAATGGCAGAGACGTTAGATCCTATTTTAGATGTGAGGTGTGAGCCTGGCAACCTCTCGCATCTCGTCCAACTGACCACCCTCAATGCTTTGTATCTGTTTGACCTTTGGTCAAATGCCGTGCTAAAGCTCGCCAACCTTTTATGTGAAATGTGTAGCATATATCATCACGTTCCCGGAAAACTGATTCCCTCTGTTCGGAAGTCCCCTGAAGGCTTATTAAAGCCATGAAGAAAGGAAGTGAATAAATTCTCAATGTGTTTCTTAGTTGAATGATAATGTTGTGTGAATGGTATATTCCTCACCAAGAAAAAAGAGACGGATACTTGAATATCATTATAGTTCAATGTGGAATCCTTTGACACCAATGAACATCTCCAGCTAAGGCAATCTCAGAGGCCACACCAGCGGGATGGAAAACACTGCCGTTTGATGTTTTCAATCATTCTCCAGCCTTTGTGTCTCTCAGCCAGTCCCTGCAGGTTGACTCTCTCTGAATAACATGTTTTTCACTTTTTGAAAAAACTTCATTTGAAAGGAAAGCCTACTGTTGAGTCTCTGCATGTTTACTTTCATTAGCTTTGGTCCTCTCTCCCTACAGAGAGTCACATGCTCCTAGCTCTGTTGCCAAAGGGGCGGAGCCAAACGTTAGCCTTTAACTGCGGTAAAGCCTGGCTGGTGGAGACCCTGTGATGTTCTGCCACCCTGCGCCGCACGATAGTGTTCAGCAGCAGCAGCAACGACCGGCTGGACGGCAGGGTCATCTGTGTTGCCTAGCAGACAGATCCTTGCCTACAGCCAAAGAACGGCTAACGGCTAATCCTGCCACCTGCCTGAAAACACGCCGTCGGTTATGTTGCGGCATAGGTTCTGAGGTAACGTGAGGCTAATAAAAAGGCAAAACAAAACAAGGGTGGCTGATATTCTTGTAACCTTCAACCTTCAGGGTGTCTCGTAGAGTATGATTGATGCCGTCATATGCTAACAAATGCTGCCTGACAGTTTTGGGACGATTACCCTTTTTTTTTTTTTTTTTAGATGGCGGAAAAACGTATTACGTGTCTGAAGCTTTCACATCCAGATAGCATTAGAAACATAATGATGATTTGTGTGCAGCGCTGCAAAAAGAAGCCCACTTATTGTACGTAAGTGTTATAATTGGAACTTTATTGCATTACCGGGACTGCAGAGTGTAACTTCCTGCTATTTGTCTAATGCATCCTTAAGAATAGTAATCTAATAAAAATCATTAGTTTTTCCAGGGCTTTTAGATGTGATTTAAAGGAAAGTCATTTGCAAAATGTGTCTAGCGTGAATTAATACCTTACCTTGTTAGAAAAAAAAAAAACGTGCACGGAAAAAAAATGCTATCGAACAATGCAATTTCATAACAAAGAATGTACATGCTTTCAAGATTGCCACAAGCTCAGATCATCTTTGATAAGTGGCTCTACTCAAACGCAAATGTGGTTTTGTTCAGCAACGCTGTTTTTCCTAATACTCGAAGCTTCTTTATTAGATTTATCATCAAGCCTCTATTCTTCATGGGCTTTGACGCGTTCGACATGTGACCTCATCCGCTGGTAGCTGAAATTTAAATGCTCGGCTTTCTTTTTCTTTGCACCCAGATAGCCCCAGCGGCCGGCTGATCCTTCAGTTCTGACTCAGAAGTGACAAGGTGGAGGAATGCCTGATTGTGCTGTGATCTGATGGCCAGTGGCTTGTGTGTGTGAAAGGGTTTCAGCCGCAGAAACACACCCCCATCAGCCTGTCCTTTCTCTCCCCAGGGAAAGAATAGAGCGTCTTGCGCTTACCATCCATATGAAGAAATGAATAAAATAGAAATGAGACATTCAAGTGACAGCTTCAGCTTTAAATGATGCTGGCAAAAGCCATGGATTGTCAGTGGCTCTCTCTGCCCGCTTTGTTGATGAAATGAAAAATGTATTGTCAGGGAGAAAGGATGATTTTTTTTCTTCCTCTATATTGTTGAGAATAATATGACGTGATGAGTGGTCATCTTGAATTTTACGAATATGTTCTTGGGGCGCTAGTCAGTATAATGTAATTCTAGAAATGTCTGTTAATTCATATAAATCAGGGGTGACCAATGGCTGCCTCTGTCAAGCTCACATATTAATTCAGTCATTTTTAGTATTCCATTATTAAAAGTTTCGGTTAGAGATTCTTTTTAAGGAATCTTCGATAAGTAGAAAATGCAATGGAACTTTATTTATTCGAAATGCAAATCTTTTGTTACATTATGCATGTCTTTTTCTGTCATTTTTGATCAATTTAATTCGATCTTTCTGAATAAAAGTATTTTTGTGCTTTAAATATTTTTACTATTAGAAATATTAGCCGACATGTAAATACACTTTTTAAAAATATAAACATAAAACGTACATTTAAAAAATAAATAAATAAATAAACATGTATTCCCCTAACCAACCACCCACCAGTGCTTTCCAATTGTAAAAGTAGGTACTAAGGCATAGTAAACATATTAATTACAAGTTTGTAGAAAGGAAATAAAAGGGGACCACATTTTTTAAATAGCAAAACATTGTCTGTTAGGGTATACCGGATTTTGTACCTGTTAACCGTCAGCCAAAATGTAAGAGTTGGAAATTCTTTTTTATAAAAGTGTTTTTTAAATGTTAATTACCCCAAATGTTTTAATGGAAATGTATCATATTCACTCAAAAATATTAGGCAGCACATTGGTTTTCAATAGTTATAGTAAAAGTGTTATTTGTGCATCAACCTGGCATATTTGAAACATTTCTGAAGGAAGTTGTATGAAGGCAGTAATAATGACTGCTGATTAAAGTTATACCACTACATTTTAACACCACTACATACAGCCTCAATCAAACCAATAGCTGATTATTTAGTGATATCTGCCAATACAGATAAGGTGAAGTTTCTGCCTTTAAATGAATAATATTTAATTCCACTTTAGCTGTGGCAGACTTGTCATATTCCTTGCCATAACAACCTATAAGGTGCATAATAGTATTAGCTGTATCAAGAGTTGATGAACTGAACTTCGACCTTACAGAATTTTATCAGTGCAGATCTTACCGATTACCATCCAGTTAAGGGAGTAAACAAGACAAGTATACAGAGTACACAGCTGTCTGCCCTGATTTTAAGCAAGTGATGGCTAATAACATAAAAAAAGTAGCTTATTTTGGACAAAACTGATGATTTGTCTATACACTGATGCATCTTTGACTTTACTAATATATAATAATATATAACACAATATTTTCTACTGCATTGTTTTCAAGAAATAAATGCAGCCTAGGTGAACAACACTAGATAAACCATGCAAAAATCCCCCCTAAATTTCATGTTTTCCTTTGCATGTCAATGTGAAGTTGACGAAACTGGTTCACACTACTTATAAACATTGAGGCACACACAAAATACAAACTTAATATTCATTAACATTCAGTAGTCCACAATGCATTTTAATTGAAAATGTGCCAATTTCTGTGACATCTCATAATGTCAATCATTTGTAGAAATTTTATTTATTTGAAATACAAATCATTTGTTACATTATAAATGGCTTTTCTGTCACTTTTGATTAATTTTATGCAGCCTTTCTGAATAAAAGTATTTTAAAAGTGTTATTTACTCTAAATATTTAAATGGACATATATCGGTTGACACAAAAATATTAGGCAGCAATTGTTATGATAAAAATGTTATTTGTGCGTCGAACTGGCATATTTTAAATATATCCAAAGGAAGTTGCATGAAGGCAGTAATAACAACTGTTGATTAAAAATATACCACTACATTTTTCAGCCTCAAACAAACCAACAGCTTATTTTTCAGAGTGAAATCTGCCAATACAGATAAATAAAAGGTTCTGCCTTTTGTGCGTGCTTTTAAATAAATATTAATTATTTCCACTGTGACAGACTTGTCATATTCTTTGCCATAAAAACCTATAAGTTGCATAACAAAATTAGATCTATAAGAGTTAATTGAACCTCGACCTTACAGAATTTTAGCAGTGCAGATATTACCGAAAATCACCCAATTATGGGAGTAAACAAGACAGTTTACAGAGTATACTGCTTTCTTGCTTGATCACCAGCTAATTTTAAGCAAGTGATGGCTAATAACACAAAAAAGCAGCTTATTTTGGACAAAACTGATGATTGGTCGATACACTGATGCATCATTGACTTGATTAATATATCACAATATATAACACAATATTTTCCTACTGCATTGTTTTCAAGAAATAAGCGCAGCCTAGGTGAACAATATAAACCTTATGTAAACCTTATATAAACCTTGCAAAAATCCCCCCAAATTCCATGTTGTCCTTTGCATGACCTTGTGTATTTGACAAAACTGGTTCATGCCACCCATGAACATTAAATACAATCTTAATATTTGTTTACATTCAGTAGTCCACAATACATTTAATTTAATTTAGTCATCCAAAATGTGCCAATTTCTGTCCAATGCATGGAACTCGCCATCTTGAATTTTGGGAATATGTTGCAAAGCTGCATTGCACATTCAGGGGTTCTGGCAGCGCAATTCGGTATAATTTAATTCAAGTAATGTCTTCTAATTCTTATAAATCTTGTGTTACGGGTGTTTGGCCTCACCTGCCAGAGGTGACCAATGGCTGCCCTCTGATCTACCTCTGTCAAGCTCTATAATTGAGTGCTTCCTTAATTTATGAGGCAGCTTCCTCCATTAACAACAAAATCCCGGGAATTAAAGAAGAAACAGACCTTCGCATGCCCATGCTGCTCTACGGATAAGGAACAAACCGTGATAAATGGCCGAGTGCATCTGCAGCCTTGACTTTGAAAAATACTGTCTCTGAATTTCAGGTCAGACTCTGACAACAATTAGGAGGGGAAGAATAAATAGACAATGACCCTATTTTGGGCTGTATTTTCCCGCTGCTGTAAGATGCAGGAGAACATGATCTGCCATTGACAGCATGTGCATATGCAAAGGAAAAGCAGTCAGGGCCGCTCGTTGAGTGATCATATCATTAAACTGCTAATTTTGCAGTACGAGGCACAAGGGAGCTGTTTCTGGCATTAGCCTTGCTTCTCACTGTCTCTTCTGTACAGTAAATCTTGTGCTAAGCATGGAGCCCATTCACTGCTGATAGTGGCTATGCGGTGACTTAGTATATTTTAAAGTCAACATCCAATCAGAATGGTTAATATTTTTGAATTCTTTATGCATCTGTGGTTTTATTGTGCATGATTTATCAGTGTTTTTTAAAGAACAAAAACGATGGAATGTTTAATAGTAATGCTGGGTTCATATTTCAAGTTATTGGACTTTTTTATGCACCAATGTCTAATTGGCCCATTTACTGTTATTTTAAACATTTGGAATTTCAACCCAGACTCATTGGAAATCTGTGACTCTTCCTGCAAGTTTCAAAATAAGTTGTACTTTATATAAGCTTTACATTTTAGAGGACATGCCCACATAATGGGTTATAAGTTTTTAAACAGCACAATGTCTGAAAAAAGTGCCTGTGGATATGAAATGGTTGCTAATTGAGATTATCTTGTCTGCATCATGTTTCAAGAAAGTTTTAAAGTGAAAAGTCCAACTACTGGTTTTAAATAGAACATTTAATTTTACTATAAATCATGTTATATGTGCTTTTGGCAATGTTTTAAGATGCAGTAGTTTGAAGAGAGGTGATTCTATGTTCTCTCATGTTTGAAACTAATGTACCACATAAACAAAACCCTACCCTACTGTAAATCTAACTGATGGTGATACCAAAAGAACATGTGACAAAAATGCATCTGCCGAAGCAATCATGCTGTTTTGGAACTTGTTTGGTGAATTGTGTTTCACTGAACTTTTACACATACAGCTGAAGTCAGAATTATTTGCCCCCATTTTTTATATATTTTTTCCTTTCTAAATATTTCCCAAATGATGTTTAAAAAGCAAGGAAATTGTCACAGTATGTCTGATAGAATTTTTTTCTCCTGGTGAAAGTCTTATTTGTTTTATTTAGGCTAGAATAAAAGCAGTTAATCTTTTTAAAAATATTTTAAGGTCAAAATTCGTAGCCCCTTTAAGCCATATATTCTTTGATAGTCTACAGAACAAACCATCATTATACAACAAATTGCCTAATTACCCTAACCTGCCTAGTTAACCTAATTAACATAGTTAAGCCTTTAAATGTCACTTTAAGCTGAATAGTATCTTGAAAATATCTTGTCAAATATTATGTGCTGTCATCATGGCAAAGATAAAATAAATCAGTTTTTAGAAATGAGTTATTAAAACTATTATGTTTACAAATGTATTAAAAGAATCTCTCCGTTAACCAGAAATCGGGGAAAAAATAAATGGGGGTAATAATTCTGACTTCAACTGTATACTCTGCATCACAAGCACTACCAAGAAAGCTGTACATGTGGAAAGTCGTATAAATGGAAGCTGATATGTGACACAAACTTCATTGTTTTTGAAACCATGCACTGTCTTTAGGTCTTCATATCTTTTGTGCAAAGAACTGTGCAAGCATACACCTTCAGTCATCAATAACGTGCCCATGCAATCATGGTTTGTGCCAACTTTTTTTTCCGCTGAAATCTGTCAGGTCAGATTTACTAACAGCTAGAATTAGCACAAAACCTCTTTTGACGTTAGAAACATCTGTCGGGATTTATTAAAGATGCACAGTAAAACAGTAGTGATAAAAATCTTTATTTCACCTTTTTTAATGATATTTCATCCTTGTCTTTTTGTCAATGATATTGCATGTCGTTAAAGTTCTTATTTAATGACACTGGTCTAGTTATTAATTTACATTTGTCATCATAGATTTATTTAACACAATTACCACTAGTTATTGTGACAGTGGATGATTTGTTATTAGAAAGCCAGTATTTAAGCCCAATCTCACTTCTACTCCTTAGCTCTTACCTCCTCATTTTGCACGTTCACGTGAAGGGGTAGGGGTGTACCAATTCTCTTAGCTTGAAGGTGTAGGGCTAAGGGGAAATACTAGATAGCCCTCGAAACAGAGATTTTTCATGACCACACTCGAAACCAAGGGGTACGAAAATTTCCCAGAATACACCATCTACAACAGCATGGCTGCACACGGAAGTAAGGAAATGCACAAGTTCGTACTTTTTGTCAATATTACGAATTTTGACAACAAACAAGCATGTGTTTTAATACATTCATAACCGTTTGTGTTTTATGGTAATGCTTAGAAAAACAAAGCTAAAATAAAAATCTATAATCCTGATAGTAATGCTGTTATAGTAGTCCCGCAATATTCTGTCACTTGATGACACTCGAATACTCTGTCAGAAAAATCTAGTGGCTTTGAATGACCTTTAACAGTGTCTGGTATAATATCAACGTTGTTTTTGTGTTTACATAGATATACAATATGGCCAGGGTGTAAATACATAGTACATTTACAAGCTTATTACCACATTATATCATTATGATAACATGATATATGCCTTCAGTGATTTCCTAATGATAAATACCCAAAAAATAACGCAACTGGAATAACAAATAACTACAGCAGTCACGATCGTCTGATCTCATATGAAGCAAGAGAATCGCAATGACTTGTGCAGGTTTTGTAGTGGTCTCCCATTTCTTAGGGGTAAATTTTGAAGCCATTTCCCTTCACACTTAAAGGCCAAGGGGAAGGGGTAGGGGTACAAAACTAGGATTGGGCCTTAGTCTCATTTACTTGGTAAGAAACACACTTCATTCAAGAAATTCAGATCCCAGCCCTTTTTCACATTGATTTTTTCCCCCTTTTCAACTGGAAATATATCCAGTTTACATCTGTAATGTGGCTGCGAATGACAATTCTTGTTAACTTTAGGCTTTTTCACATTTTATTATGTTCATTCCGTATTACAACACACATGCACTTACACAAAATAGCCCATAGATAAAGCGGTAGGTTTTCATGGTTATAGGTTATGAGGCCTATCTCTTTTTTTGATGAGAGCATATTGATTTGGGCATTTCTTGTGGGCTGCAACTTAATTCTCTCTCTCATTTCAGAAAATCCTCAAATTCACTGCTTACAGCAGCCTTTTAGCAGCCACAATCCTCTGCCTGAATAAATGACATGACTATAAGCTTCCCTAGATGCCATGGTGTAAATGTATTAGCTGCACTAAGAGACCTACTCCTAGTATAATTATGTTAGGAACCAATAAGACAGCTTGGAAATCAATATGCTAAGACAGACAGAGAACAGGGCCTGGGCAGTGAACTGGGGATAGATTAGGCTTGCGGGTCTCCAGCTGAGCATCGCTAGCATTTAAGCTAAGTTAGACTTATCATCTCGTGCAAGGAAATCATCTGGGCTTTTCCCTTACAATACTCGGGGCGCTGGATTAAGTCCTGCGAGCAATTATCTCCCTCTTTTCTAATTACACGATTTTGACCAGTTAAATCCTGCTCATTTTAATTTCACTGATTTTAACGTCCCCCTCCTTGTAATTTCAATCAATATGCAGTGTCAGTTTCCCTGTAAGTACTAAAATGTTCTGCTCTGGTAATTAATGCATGCTCTTCAATTACTTAAATTTAAGCCGTTATTCAAGTGGTGCCTTTTTTGCCACTCCAAAAGAAGAAAAAAGAGAGAGCTAAAACTCAAAGATGTGATAAAAACAGATATTTTAATCAGACGTGTTATGATTTCCCTTTAGCGTCGCATTTGGCTGAAATGCGTTTAAAAGGCTCGCTGTGTAAACACAAGACAGAGCTGTAATTTATATTCAACTAGAACTAAAATAAAAAGCAGTAGCCGAGGAAACAAAAGCTGTCCTTTTCTGGTACAGTACATCTGCTCAAACCCAATCAAGCTTTCAAAGACATGGCAGCGAACAATAGCCCCCATCAGCCAGGAACAAAGTCACAGACATAAGTGGTCCGAATAAGTGTGCAATTTCTGCCCATATGACTGTCCTGACACAATTGCCCTAATTTTCTTCCTTTGAAATGACTGATAAAAGACTTAGGTAATTGCTATGGAGACAGCATTTCTTCTATCAAGGAAGGAGGGAGGGGGTCGCTAGTAATATTGCCTCAGGGCTTAGGGACAGAGTGTCAGTTTCGGCACAGCCTTATATTAATACTTGTGTCCTCTTCAGCCCCACTTCCCAAAGATCGTATTAAGTGATTGTGATTCGTCCTGACGCTGTATTGGAAATCAGTCAATCAAGCGAGCCACGAACACGGCGGAAAATATACAAAAACATGCCGGTCTAATTTCGCTGTGGTCACATGACTGGACAATAGCTACTCTGATAGCCTAATGTGCCGCTTTCACACGGCAGATGAAGCAAATGACTTGTGAATTAAAAGAGGGGGTCGAGCCATCAGCGCTCATGAGGAGACGGTTCACCCTGATGCTAGTTTTTTGACCTGTGTCCATTCAGCGCCTGACCTTGTCCCCTGGAATCAAACTTCATTTATCGGCCTGATCTCTGATTATCTGGATATTGCACTGCGCGGTTTGGCTTGCAGGCAAGCAAGAGCGCTAATGGGGAGGCTGAAACCCGTGCAGAGCATCATGGGAGCATTGACATACAAACTAATTGCTGCCATGACCTCAGATTACATCTGTTTATTGAAAGCAAAACCTTCCTCTCAATTATGGGCTTTCTGCTAAAACAAACAGCCTTGTTGTGAATCATTTTATATCTGTTTTTTTCTTTGCAGGAGTCTAAATCAAGCGAGGGATAGTAACTGGAAATACAGTGCTCGGCATATATAAGTACATTCCTCGCAAATCTGTCTTTTATATTCATATTTTTAATAGGAGGCTATACATATTATTTTTGTGTATTGTACATTAGATTAGTCAGTAATGAAGCCAAATCTGAAGCAAAATACTGAAGCAAAATAACTTACGATAACAGTTCAAAAACTAGTACACCCATATTTATGTTATAGAAAAATGTTAAATACAAATTTAGAAAAAAAAGAGTTTTGTAGGTAATATTTTTTTTGCAATATTTTGCTTGAATTTAATTGTATTATCTTTCATTTTCTATATATGTTTGCTCACTAAAATATATATATATATATATATATATATATATATATATATATATATATATATATATATATATATATATATATATATATATATATATATATATATATCTCTGTTTAATAAATCTGTTTAATAAATCTGTTTTGTTTAAATACACCAAAATACATTGCCTATATTCACTGAGAAATGGAATGCAGTGCACTGTATGTGCATATCATATTGTGTATTATATACGCATATGTGTGTACAAACATAAACATCTATTTACCTATACTGTATATCTGTCTGCCAATCCATTAATATCTGTAATAAACAAGCTGCCATGTTTTCAGACAAGCTAATAATAATAATTATTATTAGACAATTAGGGCTGTACAATATTCAGCATCGATATCACAATGTGATCATTCACAATAGTCACATTGCAGGACATGCAATGTTGAATTTGTATTATAATTCATCATTTGTATGTGTCTTTGATGCCTGTGATTGTATAATGATTTTAAAAACATCCAGGTATAAGAAATTGTACCATTTGTGACTTTAACTACGATTAATTTTATTAAAATATTTTTATCATTCAGTTACTGTACTTAAACACGTTAGACTCGGGACATGATAAAGCACTTTATTTCAATTTTATCTTTTTCTTGATTGTATTTATAGATTGTTATACATGAAAATACTCAAAACACACCCAAATACAGAAATGCACTGCAAATAGCACAGACCACAACGAAAATGGGTTGGGGGGGACCCCAAAAAGTTTATAGATTGTATATTTGATTTTATTTCATTTCTATTTAGCCAATCACATGGCAGCAGCTTAATGCATTTAGGCATGTTTGTAGACATGGTCAAGACGATCTGCTGCAGCTCAAACAGAGCATCAGAATGGTTTACAGAAATTGGTCAGAAAAATAGAAAACATCCAGTGAGCGGCAGTTCTGCGGGCGCAAATGCCTTGTTAATGCCAGAGGTCAGAGGAGAATGGCCAGACTGGTTTGAGCTGATAGAAAGGCAACAGTAACTCAAATAACCACTTGTTACAACCAAGGAATGCAGAAGAGCATCTGTGAATGTGAATATGCAACATGTCGTACCTTGTGGCAGATGGGCTACAACAGCAGAAGACCACACCGGGTGCCACTCCTGTCAGCTAAGAACAGGAAACAGAGGTTACAATTTGCACAGGCCTGATGAGTCTCGATTTCTGCTGCGACATTCAGATGGTAGGGTCAGAATTTGGCATCAACAACATGAAAGCAGGGATCCATCCTGCCTTGTATCAATAGTTCTGGCTGATGCTGGTGGTGGTGTTATGGTGTGGCGGATGTTTTCTTGGCACACTTTGGGCCATTAGTATCAATTGAGCATCGTGTCAATACCACAGCCTACTTGAGCATTGTTGCTGACCATGCCCATCTCTTTATGACCACAGTATACCCATCTTCTGATGGCTACTTCCAGCAGGATAACACGCCATGTCATAAAGCGCGAATCATCTCAGACTTGTTTCTTGAACATGACAATGAGTTCACTGTACTCAAATGGCCTCCACAGTCACCAGATCTCAATCCAATAGAGCACCGTTTGGATGTGTTGAAATGGGAGATTCGCATTATGGATGTGCAGCTGACAAATCTGCAGCAATTGCGTGATGCTATCATGTCAATATGGACCAAAACCTCTGAGGAATATTTCTAGGACCTTGTTGAATCGATGCCACAAGGATTAAGGCAGTTCTAAAGGCAAAAGCGGATTTAACCCGGTACTTGTAAGGTGTACCTAATAAAATGGCCGGTGAGTGTATATCGCAAAACAAAAAAAATATGTTAAATTAAAAAAATATGTAAAATTTTTCTAATATCGTGCAGCCCTATTTGACAAAATATCAATGTTTTAATGTTTCAATCACAGCACACGAAACATTTGTTATTCTGACCATTAGTAATTTTCTGATAAAAACAAATAAAGCATAGATATATAGACCAAATCTATACATTATATGCAAATTTTATTGTGTTTATGCATGTACAAACTCATGTGTATGCAATATACAATATAGTCCGCAAACTCCCATTTGACCGTGAGACAGCAAAAGAACACCCTTTCCCACATTCCTGGAAATAGGACCTCCTCTGTCCTGCTCCATTTACCCTCCTCCTCCTTCTCTTACAGGTGTCCAGAAACCTCCCTCCACGGCCACCTCAAACTGAGAGGTCCTGAGGTGCTGACTTTAAGCACAGTCCAAGCCCAAAGCTAGTGAATAATACTCAGTAATGAGTTAATCAATACGTATTATGGTGTGGTTGGTACTAAAGTGAGAACAGAACCAGGAGAGCACAAGAGCAGTGAGCAGCGAAGGCTTGGGGAAAAATCAACACCGCGTCTGATCCAGATAGCATCAACCCTCCTCCAGGGATTTCCCTATTCAACAATCCAATTTACCATGGCTGATTGACGCCGATTGGATCCCGGGGAATCGCATAACTCTTTTAAGACCCTAATATAAATCTAATGGATTTTTGCACATCTTGGACCGATTTCTAAACTTTTAATAAACTAAGCTGGTCGTCTGCAATTAGCAATGGCTGGCTTTGTGGGTAATGTGGTTTGCTTATCGCTCATAGTCGGGTGCACGTGGAAGAGTGCTTTTTCCTGATTAAACCTACATGAAGACACAGTGTCCTTCTTAAGTGCACCTTAATGCTCTGGATGCACTTTGAAAAGCAGCAGCCCTTCCTCTTGAGCCACAACAGGCTGCTGCTAATTGCAGGAAGAGAAAAATAATAATGTATGTTTTACCATACATACACCAATAAGAATGAAGAGGTTTGGCTGTTGCCTGTTGAAGCATACTGTCTAATGCATATCACACAAAAACAGGAAAGTACTTACTCAGTGTGGTTATATATGATTGGATGATTTTATGCAGATAACAGAGTTGAGTGGAGAATCAATTTTGTGTTTCGATGTATGTATGTGTGTGTGTGTGTGTGTGTGTATAGATCTGTCTATATAGATCGATCGATATCCATCCATCCACCTATACCTACCTACGTACCTACCCATCTATCTATCTATCTATCTATCTATCTATCTATCTATCTATCTATCTATCTATCTATCTATCTATCTATCTATCTATCTATCTATCTATCTATCTATCTATCTATCTATCTATCTATCTATCTATCTATCTAGGGCTGTGCGATAACATGATATTTGATCGTGGACGATAAAAATTACTCCACTTTTTCAGAAAAATCGTCGTATCGCCATATATACAGGGTTCGTACGGGTGCTGGAAATCCTGGAAAATGCTTGATTTTTAATATAGTGTTTTCAAGATTTTCAAGAAATTGCAGGGCTCGAAATTCTTTCACAGGATGCGCAGATTTAGGAGACATTCACGCAGAATTGATATTTGCACCAAAAATGCCAAACGCAGCTCCCAGGAGCAGTTTAAAACAGCCATCATGTCATCTCGCTGCAGTAAACAAAGCCCGGAATGCCTGCCCCGCCTTAAACCTCTTCTGATTGGCCCTCTGCTCTTGAACTGAACGCGAATGGATTGGTTAATATCAGCTGTCAATCACTCAGTCAACGTTTTCCTTCAAATGACAGGGAGCTACAGGCGCGAAAATGTAAAGGTCTGAGTACGAGAGATATTTATTCTTTTAACATATTTGGGTGAACTATCCCAATAAATCTATACTCCAAAGTATTGAACAATTTAAGTTGAAATGTCATTGTTTTTCAAAATAGCACAATTGATTTAATTGTGAAAAAGTACATACAGCATATATAAACGTAATTTACCGTGGTTGTTAGGTGCTGGAAAAACTTAAAAATGCATCTTGAAAGTGCTTGAAAAGTGCTGGAATTTGAAGTTGGAAAAGGTGTAAGAACCCTGTATATAGCAGAGCTTAAAAAAGAAGAAGAAAAAAAATCCATTCGGCTTGCTCCAAGCAGAATTTATATATATTTTTTTGTTTCTGTTCTTGCGTTCCTTATTAAACAAAACATTCCGTATCTATCTATCTATCTATCTATCTATCTATCTATCTATCTATCTATCTATCTATCTATCTATCTATCTATCTATCTATCTATCTATCTATCTATCTATCTATCTATCTATCTATCTATCTATCTATCTATCTATCTATCTATCTATCTATCTATCTATCTATCTATCTACCTACCTACCTACCTACCTACCTACCTACCTACCTACCTACCTACCTACCTACCTACCTACCTACCTACCTACCTACCTACCTACCTACCTACCTACCTACCTACCTACCTACCTACCTACCTACCTACCTACCTACCTTCCTACCTACCTACCTACCTACCTACCTACCTACCTACCTACCTACCTACCTACCTACCTACCTACCTACCTACCTACCTACCTACCTACCGTTCAATTACATTGTGTTTCTGTGTTTGTATATGGAGAAACAATTATTGAACACAATTTTTCAATATTTTCGATAGTTTTTCTTTCATGACTTCATAATGTATGGCTTTTTATATTTTTCAGCATGACATTTTCTAGATGGACCGTAGTAAAGCTCTAGTAAAGGACTAGTAAAATGAATTTGATTCAACTGAGTAATTTAAGTAAATTTAAGTTTTTGTGTGTATCAAGGCCATGTTACTCCCTTTGCACTGTAAAAAGTGATTAGTTACTTAAAGCGAGTAAACCAATTGCATTAAAAGCAACAAGTTGACTTTACTAAAATAATGTAAGTAAACCCATTGTCATTTGGTATTTAATAAACTGACTTAATTTTTATAATTATGCAAATTGTACTCACTATTTAAAAAATAACGTACACTAATCACTTTCCAATACACATTTATTATATTTGTTCCCCCCCCCCCCCCCCAACTTTTATAATCCAAACAACTTCTATGTCTAGCAAAATGACACCATAAAATAAATGTGCTCTTTTAAACTCCAGTGTGTCTTCTAAAGTCCACAGCTGTAGATTTATAGACCTAATGTAGCTCCAAATATGCAATATTGTAATAATTACAGTAATTATTGGAAATCAGATGTCCTAAATAGTCTAACACTGTAAAAAGGGATTAGTTGACTTTAAAAAAGTGATTACAATTTGCTGTCAACCTAACAGTTCCAAGTTACAATGGGTCTACTGACATTATTTTTGTAAAGTCAGCTTGTTGCTTTTAAGGCAATTCGTTTACTAATCACTTTTACAGTGTGGTCTCCTCTACAAATTATTGCGCTTTTATATTTCGCCCTGTGTATATTCAAAAAAATTATGTCTGCTGTTTGTTCAGACTAATTTAAAATGAGCTGAAACAACACAATTTCTGAGTTTTTTTTGGGGGGGGGCAACTTAATTGTTTTGTGTTCAATTCACTTAGATTTCTAAAAACGAATAATCTTAATGTAATTCCTTCATGTTATCCAAACACAAATCTATTGTGTGGAACTCAGCATTTTTTGCAGTGTAGTGTTTGAATACTGAGCTAAAATTATGACATATGACTTTTGTATTATACGTTTAGGCAATATATGGTGATCACACCATTGAAATCGAGTTTTTGTTTATTCACTCCTAGTGTTTACTGCATTGTGAAAAGCGTAACTGATGTGAGATTCAAATTATAGTACATTTTACATTGATTCATGAGATACTTGCCTTTACGTGGACGTTGGTGCATTGTTTATTGTTTCTCGGTGTTCTGTGACAAAGAGGCAGGTAAAGATAGCATTGTGGGTCTCTCTCTCTCGCTCGCTTTTTTTGGTCTGATTTGAACCTGCTTTGAAAATAGCAGTAATCATTGTATTTATGGTGAAATGGCCTGCCATAGGGACATAAGAGAGGCAAGCTCAGTCTGGGGTAGAGATGTAAAATAGGCTCCAACAAGTAATTTTATGTGCTACGTTTTAGCTTGTCATCATATTACGGGCTGCTGTAGTGGGACGCCGGAGCTGGAAGAGCCGAATGCAGAGCCTATCATTGCGCACGCTGAGCTGGGGAGGCAATTGGGAGGGAACGCAGCGGGACGCTTTGATGTAGATTGACAGATTAATCATTTCCAGCGTCCTGTGTTCCTTCCGACCTTGACAGCACCAGAGCCTCTCAGAAAAAAAGGAGAAAAAAAAATGAAAGAACCCAAAGGAAGCGAGAGAGGCAGAAGGGTACAATAAATTCAGGCATTTTCATCCTATAATGTCCAGGAATTAAAAGCAATAGAAGTCATGATAAGCCCTTCTCAGAAAGACTCTTTCCAATTACTTGCTGGTCTTTTTTTTTTTTTTTTGTATAACAGCTTTTCGGATCTGTCAGAGAAGCGATTTGTGTTTAATGTGATGTGATATGTTTTTAAGGTGCAGTTTCTATTGTAGATGAACATTTTAATCTTTAAACAAGGATTTTTTTTACACCTCATCCATTAGTTTAGATGTTTGGTCAATCAAAGAATTGATGTTCAGTTATTTGTAGTTAAGGTTTAAAATTTAGATGAGGACATTAAAGTGGTAGGGTAATACTTTATTTTGCATTATGTAAATAAATAAGAGTTCCAGCACAGATTCTCATCTTAATTTGTCCACATAACAGTTACACAAGGGCTATTGGTAAGTCAAAAATGTCACTGTAGAACTACAGTACTTTAATTATTTAATTGCAGTATGTAAAGTGTTGCAAGGTCTCAGTGATGACAAACAGTGGACCTTGCTCACATGCAGGACGAGAATAGAATGCTGAACAGTGTAAAACAATAGAAATAAATCAACAAAACTCTGCTGTCTGGGAATTCACAAACAACAACACTGCAAAAGCCAAAACATAGCAAACAGTAGATTAATATATAGTGTTATACAGCAATACAACAGATGAGAGATGTGTGTGTGTGATTTACCTTAATTTCTGGGTTTAGCAGTAGTTTAAATGTCCACTGAGGAAAGCCACTGTTTTTGACTGCAAATGACACCGGCTACTCCCAAAAAATAATAAAACAAAAAAGGTCAGCTTTTCTCAGCTTTTATTTACATTTTTATCAAAAAGTAGCATGTCCAAAATTATTCATACCCTTTGCAAACTGTCACAGTCAATGGGAAAATCCAAAGTTGTATACCATTCCAAATTATCCAAGCTGTTCTAAAGCATCGTAATCAACTCAACAGGTGAAAAACAGAAACTCTCTGCTGTTGGTTTGTGGACAGTCATGGCTAAGACAAAGGAGCTCAATGAGGACACGCGGCTGCGCATTGTGGCTGCTTGCAAATCAGGAAAGGGCTATAAATGCTGAATCTTAATGCTTTGAAGCTGGCCAAAAGGATAGTGAGAGAGGTAAAAAAAGAATCCAAGGATCACCACCAAGGCCATTCTGATGAGTCTGGGCTCTAATGGTGGCAACATCTTAAGGCAAACAGTCTAGCGGAAACTACACGCCCCTGGGTTCCACAGATGCAGAACAAGGAGGACACCGCTTCTCCAGAGAAGGCACACAAAAGCCCACTTGAATTTTGCAAATGCTCATCTGGACAAATAAGACTTCTGGTCTTCTGTTTTATGGTCAGATGTAACAAAAATTGAATTGTTTGGTCACAATGACGTAGCCTTCATTTGTCGTAAAAAAAGGAGAAGCCTTCAAACCTAAGAACATAGTCCCAATATCAAACATGGTGGGAAACCAATGTTTTTGGGGTGTTTTGCAGGTTGCAAAAAAGTAGTAAACAGCACCATAAAAAGACCAATACGTTCAAATTTTCAAGAACAACATCAGACAATCTGCAGAGAAGCTTGGGCCTTGGGCACCAGTGGACATTTCAGCATGACAACAACCCCAAACACACAGCAAAAATGGTGAAGAAATGGTTAGCAGACAAAAACATTAACATTTTGCAGTGGCCTATCTAGAGTCTTGACTTAAATTCAATAGAGAATCTGTGGAGGGAGCTTAAGATCAGAGTGATGGCAAGGAGACAGTGAAGGTGGAGAAAATACCAGTGGAGACAACCAAAAAGCTGGTCAGCAATTATGGGAAGCATTTGAATGCTGTAATAGCCAATAAAGACTTTTCTATTGATTATTGAGAAGGGTGTGAATGACATGCCACTGTTTGTTCAAATTTAAATAAAAGCTGAGAAATATTTTCCACAATGATGCCTCTTGTACATCGTATAGTTATCTTTTGGGAGAAAATAAAAAAATAAAGTAACTAAGTCAGAATTTGCCAGGGGTATGAATAGTTTTTGGCTTGACTGTGTGTATATATATATATATATATATATATATATATATATATATATATATATATATATATATATATATATATATATATATATATATATATATATATATATATATATATATATATATAGTTAGAAAATAATGATTGTTTTTGTGTGCACATTTGGAATTAGAGTCAGAGTTTGTTCCAAAATTACTTCAGATTGTGGCAATTGGTGTTTCCCTTCTGCACATTTTGTGTCTCCAACCACAGCCTCAAGAATTGTGATGTATTGACTTACTCTCTCTAGATTACTTGTGGAATGTTTTCCACCGGTTTGCAAATTTTCTATTCAAGTTGATTTTTTAAACCTGGACAGAAAACATGACTGAAAAGAATTCAGTGCGTTCGCAGCATTGATGTATGTATGCATATTTATTTATTTGTATTCATATTTATTGCAACCAAGCATTAGACATTTAATCACTCAATTGTCAAGCGTATACACTTTTATTCACAGAAATGGTGCACAAAAAGATTTTACACAAGCTTTTCAAATTTTAATATTGGTAGATACAGTATATGTACATTCATACATTTTATTTTTTGGAATAGATGCTACTTAACGTTTTCACCATAGACGTAGTATCTGTGACGTCATCCAAAGGTTTCTGAAGTGCGCAAATGAAGCGACAAGTAGGCGTGGCCAATCGTTTCCATTTTGTTTGCGCCATCACGCCGACTGGGAGATACCAAACAAGGTCAAAAAGGCAGAGCGTGAGCGGAGCTACAGATGCCTGCTAGCAATTTGCTTAGACGGGCTTTTCTTTGAGAGAAACGCTTAATACTTCATTACCTGCGACTTGTTTGTGTTCTGACCACATGTGCTTGGTTGTATACTAAATCAATAAAGTGTTTAGTCTTTTAAAAAACACTGTTGTAATACATGGAGCCACTAAGCATTGCTCTTATGATGTTTTTTTACAGGAGGAAATTGCGAATTACTTCCAAATACTTCAAATATAGTCCGTGTTAGTAACATTTCAGAAAGCTGTTCTATAGCCTACAGCTAATTAAGTCGGATATTGAAGTGCATTACAGGTCTAAAGAAAATTATAATTGATAATATATCTTAAATAAAACAAATACATTTATAGCTATGGTAAATAAGTGTGTAATTTCACTCACCTGGGAAATGGAGGCAACTTAAATGGTTTGTGAGCACAATTAAGTGCACAGCATGCCACATTATCTGGTAACTGTAAAGGAAATAATTCCAAAAGGCAATTGACAGTGTAAAGCCACATAAAACAAAACAAAAATATGATGTAGATGTCGAGTTCAGCAGTTAATCAGCCGGAATGACATGACGGTGACCAGCGAGACCTAGCTGTCACTCAAGTGGCCTCTCCCTTAATTATGCGGACTTAATATAACTTAATAAAAATGAAATGGATGAGTTATAAAAAAAATTCACCCCCTCACATTTGTCATGAAGGATAATATTAGCTATATACATCAAAACCATCTTTTGTACCAGGCTAATAAACATGTTGTTATCAGCTGTAAAATTGGCCAATTTAGCATTGCAGTCAGTGAACATCTGGACTTTCTGGAGCCAGCCCCCAAATGCAAGTCGATGAATTGCAGTTTCAGTTACTTCCGTATTGGCATCACGAGGGAGAGTGGAAGGTTGTCACTTGGTTTTCACTGTAAATTGGTATTGTAATATTTACATTGTTTATTTGTTTGTGTGTAGTATGTTGTTGATATATTTTTTATTAATTCATGAACTAACATTGCTTTAATACATGCTGCTATTGGTTTAATGAAATACGATCGCAAGTTGTCACAGGATACGCATTTAGGACACCCATAACTACCAGATCCTTCTTGCAAGAGAAGATCAGCTTGAGCAAATCATAATAGCTTATATTCTCTCTTTTGCCACTTGTCACAACCAACCCTGAGCGCTGTTTATAAGACCTACCGTGCATACCAAACCCCCTTCCTTTATCCACACAACACGCTTTATTTCCAGATCCGCTTTCAATGACACCCTTGCACCTCTTTTCTTTCAACCGGGCAATCCCTGGCACCGTAACCTTTGACAGGTATTCAATAGCAGTCTTTACGATAACAAGCCAGGGGGCACTACACCACAGGCTGGCGTGGGGCGAGGAAGATGTCATGTTTAGTTTGTGTTTAAGTAACCTCTGCGCTCTCCTGTTGTGATAGATGGCTCTTCTGGACGCAGACACATGCCAATATTAATGGAAAGCAGATCAAGACCCTTCAATATGTTGGATATGTAAAGCTCCCCGCTCAGGGCGAACTCATCAAGGTTATGGATTTTGGGTGAAGTGCGATGCTCATGCCCCTCGATTGAGATTTCGTACGATTTAACACGGCCCGTGTCAGACGCGTTGAGACGGATCTTTATGCGGCCCATTGATTGGGGGAAGTCAAACAGTATTGAGTCGTACACGAGTCCTTGTGAATGTTATAATAGCACAGCGACAGTTGAGGGAAGAAATAAAGCCGGAGAAAGAAGCATAATTGACTATTGCATTTGTCCTGGCCCCGGGTCCTCGCTCTATCATTAAGAATCAGTGCATGTTAGTGTCATTATGCAAAAAGCTGGCAGATGGTGGTGATCACTGCCTGGTGTGTTTGCCCAAACAAAGAGTCTATTAAAGCAGACTAAATCACTCACTCACTCGCACACACACACTCACACACAGAGCTGCCAGCAACAGCCATCACCCACTACTTCCTAGCTGTGATTCATAATCTATATTGATGCCTCAGAGACAGCAGGCTATTGATCTAGCCCTGTCTATAATCCTGTACCATATCCACAGCTTGTTAGACATCTGTGGGAATATAAACCGGGTTTTCCATGCAACTTGGAGAGCCCGGGAAAGGCAGAGGGCTGGTGTGAGAGACGCCCACCAGTATCCAGTTCAGCCACAGCACGAGAAACTTATCCTCTGTCGAGTGTTTCTGGAAAATAGGAGATCCTCCAAAACTCCTCCATTCCCTCTGAGGGGGAAGTTTGGGGTTCAGAGATATATAGCGCAGATTGGCTGTGCTGAAAGCGTAATGAGTGTGGTAATGTTGAAGAACCGTTACAGTCTTAGCAGCTCTGGGAAGATGGACTTTTTCATACCTGTCATGAAAAGTGATTCAACTGAACTTTGGATTTGCAGGTGGAAAGTAATGGAAAATTAGATGGTAACTTTATAAATGAATTATTCATTGTTTCTATATTTTGTGGCTGAATATGTGAAGAATCTAACTTTTTATATCATATGTGTTGGGGCTGGGCGATATTGCAAAAAAAAATTATCACGATATCATGTATAATACGATAATTATTGAATATTTTTAACAATACATTTAGGATGATTAGGATTTTTTTAAATTTAATCACTTAATTTTAATTGACCAACATTACTAAGACAAATAGATTTAATAGTCAAACATATTTAATCTAAATATCTGATCTCTTTATAATAAAATAAACATAAGTTGTTAGAGACTCTTAAACTTGATAAATAAAATGTTAGAAAGTGTGTGCAATGGTAAGGGTAGATCAACGTCTGTATGGTGTCAATAATAATGATACAGTAAACCTCAAACTCTGTAAACAAAACAAATGATGAGAATCAAATCCGAGCTTTCAAGTAAAGGAACTAACCATCATTATTCAGTACATATTGCAACATTACAAATTGTGAAGTTGAATAATTATATTACCCACTATGCTAAAAAAATCTTTCAAATGGGGTGCTAGTGGCTGGGATGCACAAGAAAAGAAACCAAAACGCCCCTCTGACGACATCCTTACGTCCTTTTTTATTTACAATCTCCTCACTGCTGCTTCCTGAAATCTACAGGAAGGTAGATCTCCAGGAACAGGGTTAAGCACCCCTGTATTAATGGGTTATTATTATAAATTATTGTAAATAATTATTATAATGAAATGTTTAATTATAACATTTTAAATACATATATATATTTATACAAACAGCACAGAATATAACAGTATGCATATCTTTTTCTATATACAACATTAATTTTTCCCAAGTTGTGCTAAATTCTAAATATTTGCATTTCCAGGATGTAATGATTTACCTGATTTATGATACTAATCTGGCAACGCAGTGGTGCAGTAGGTAGTGCTGTTGCCTCACAGCAAGAAGGTGCTGGTTTGAGCCTCGGCTGGGTCAGTTGGCGTTTCCGTGTGGAGTTTGCATGTTCTCCCTGCGTTCGCGTGGGTTTCCTCCGGGTGCTCCAGTTTCCTCCACAGTCCAAAGACATGCGGTGCAGGTGAATTGGGTGGGTTAAATTGTCCATAGTGTATGAGTGTGAATGAGTGTGTGTGGATGTTTCCCAGAGATGGGTTGCGGCTGGAAGGGCATCCGCTGCGTAAAACAAATGCTGGATGAGTTGGCGGTTCATACCGCTGTGGCAACCCCAAATTAATTAAAGGGACTAAGCCAACAAGAAAATGAATGAATGAATGATAACAATCTCACGATACACGATTTCGTCATGATTTTTAAACAAAATTATCTGAGACAAATTTAAGGTGAACAAGAGCCCTTTTTTTCTCAAATGCTGCACGATTTTTTTTTACAAAATAAAATGAGTAAATTGCAATTTTAAAACAAATTCCAAATAAAATAGTGAATAATGCAAACTATCGAAGACTCTTTAATATAAACAAACTAAAATTTTGACTGTGCTCCAGCTAAAATTACAAATTTAAAATGAATTCCAAATCAAAAATGAACAATACAAATTGAATACAAAATAATACTATGATTTGACATATTTTTAAAAAGAAACATCAGCATATCTATGTTTTCTGGCATAAGCTGAGGTCTTTGCACATTTACAATGTCCCCTGCTGATGAAAAGACTCTTTCATTGGAGACTGAGATGGCTGGTGTGGAGAGGAAAGCCTTTCCTAAACCAGAGAGCAGTGTGTACAGAGGTGGTCAATAGGCCCTCTGCTCCAGGGGACTGGCCACTGGCTTAAAATACTGATTATAATATATAACATAATATAGTATATGACGTAATAAGCAAATTATTACAAAATCCATAAACTAAATTTAAAAAGAGGGGCTAAAAAAGTCTAATACCTTGTTCTGTAACAGCACAGCTTTCTCTTTCAGTCTAAAAAATAGTCTTCACACTTTGACTATGAAAACACTGATGCACTGTGTGATCTCCGTTACGTTAGCACTCGTCAGAGCAAGCGGAGATGCCAATCCTCCAGTCCCTGTGGTTTGTTTGGCATAGATGTCTGTGACAAAAGTATTTCATCATATTTGTTGTTCTGTTAGTGTATGTAAACGTCTTTTTGCACTATTTGCGTGCACCTAACTGCTGTCTACCGCCACACCTCTTGCTCGGCGTTGATGTGCAAGTAAAGTGAGTAAACACAGTGCCCCCACTATTCAAAACATGCATCTCTATTCGTTTCTCACAACATTTCTACCAATTTGAATCGTTACATATTTGATCTGATTTTTAACTGGCTCACGGTGAATCGTTACATCCCTAATTTCCAAATTCTGTAGATTTGATCTTTGTTAAATATTATTAACTATTACTATAAATATTATTAACTATTTCTAATTACAATGACATTAGTTTGATATTAATACATTTCTGTATCTAAATGTTGTTCATTTGTTAATCAGATTTATTATAGCACGTCTGTTAAATGCCAATGAGCTCAACTGCACAGCATTACCAATATATTTTTGTGTATCTGATATATAAGTTAGTCAGGGCTGCTGCTGATCTCTTTAGTGTCTTGTAAGACCTCTTATTATTTTGCCTATATTATTCCATCTTCTTCTAATGAAATATTCCACTGGAGAACATCTTTCTCTTTGAGTTTGCTGTATTCTCATTATCTCTGTGTAGGGACAGTATTAGCAATTGTTTTTTATTTGAGATGGGTTTGAGCAATTGAAGCACAGTGTAATGAAAATATTTTTCCTGTGTTTGCATTCGGGGGTAAAAGCAAGCCTATTGTTCTACTGTCAGGCTGTAATTTCCTCAGTCCACTACAGTCGAAAGACAAATGATGAAACGGGTCGAACAAGGGTGCTTAACCCAATCACATATAGAGCTCTGAGAGAAGAGTGACTACAATAGTGACCTTCATTAAGCGTACAAATAATTAGTTGACCTTAGCTAATAAGCATTTCCCAAAATAACACAGGCTGTAAAGACTGAAGTGAAAAACAGCCTGTCACGCTACGTCATAACTGTAAATGACTGCTGGCGGGGGGGGGGGGGGGGGGGTGATGAAACAGGGCATTTGAGGGACTGTTAAAGGTTTGAGATTTGGGTATTAGTTTTTTTTTTCAACTGGTCCACACAATTGTGTGCTCTAAAAGAACCATGTCATATTGGTAATGCAGCCTCACTCACACTTTTTTTCTGTGAGGTTCTTGGATCCTTAAATGGTCTGAACACGTGTGGACCAGTTGAAAAAAAAAAAACTAATACCCAAATCTCAAACCTTTAACAGTCCCTCAAATGCCCTGTTTCATCACCCTGCACACAATAAATGCCTATGCAATAGTTCATAAATATGGTTTTATTTTCTTTATTTATGGACACACACAAAGCATTCACATCACTTTAGAAATTTGGAATAAAGCAGACTAATTTTACATTGATTTTCTGAACATTTTTACAACAATGATGTACTTAAATACTGAAACATTTTGCTTACAGAAGTGGCCAGACAGGAAATGTTTTCCATTTCTAACTGCATCCTTTTTATTTTTATTTTTGAGAGAACCAACATGTTAATAATTAGGCCAAAAACAAAAACAATTACTCATAACTGTCATTTAGGGCCCTATCATACACCCGATGCAATAAGGCGCAAGATATATTTGCCCTGATGTGTTGCTATTTTCAGACCAGCGCAATCCTAATTTTCCTATTTTCCGTCACGTTTAAATAGTAAATCCATTTGCACCACTTTGTGGACTCAGGGGTCTTCTGGTCTAGAAAAGAGGTCGCATTTTTGGCGCGTTGCTATTTTGAGGAACTAAAACAATCTGTGCAATAGACCAGCTGAAAGCAGGTCTAAAGTCCAGTGCAGAGCGCATTAGTTGTGTGCCTCGCTTACACATTGCTTAAAACACCTTTTCTACATATAAAAGCCACTACCTCTATGCCTTCTTCATCTCGGGGGGGGGGGGGGCTTTTTTCAGTTTATTCACGACAACTTGCTTTTTGTATAATGTTGTTGTTATTATTATTATTATTATTATTATCTTTATTTATTATATGCATATTTATATTTATATTTGTTTTATTAAAAAACAAGCTTAGATTTGTCCAGCTGTCAGGTTTTGGACAATATGGGGCATAGGACATATATGTGTTTGGATATAAGTTTTTTGACCACACTTTGTTATTATTGCTCATTTATTCATTAGCTGGAAATTAGAAATGATTTAGTTTGATTCTTTGGGATTAACAAATGAAATTAATTATGTAGCCTAATGGATGTCTTCAGTGGAGTGCGTATAACACCGTTTTCTTATCCATGAAAGAGAGAAAGAGAAAGTAAATAGGCCGATAGGAGGAAGCTCATTCTTTATCCTCGTGCTGCAGATAGTCTGTTTAACTGTTTTCTCGCTAGTGAAGCATTAAGTTTTTCCACTTACGAAGTCCGCCATGTAAATAGCAAATGTGCCATGGCACGGCGCAACTGACTCTTAAAGGGAATGTAAGATGAGACTCTGATTGGTTTATTCTCAAAACACTCCTATAACTCATTAAGAGAATAAACGCAACCCTGTTAGACATTGCGCTGCACCGCAGAGCATATTTTTCCGTCCTTAAAATAGCAAAAGTGGATTCGCCCTTAATGCTTTTGCGCCCTGTGCTTTAGACTTTGTGCCTAGATCGTTAAAATAGGGCCCTTAGTGTTTAACTGCACTAAATTGCTAAATAGAATATTAAGAAACCAATTAAAATGATGAAATAAATTAATTAAAATGATAAAACACAAAATACTGAAAACTTAATAAAAAAGACAGCTGTATGTAGTAAATTAAACTAAAATAACTTTTATAGATGTTCTGGATAGAAGTAATTCACAGTAGACATTTTAAGAAAAAGAAACATCAGTCGGGCCTTTTTTGTGTGCTCTGCAGACAAACCAATTGTATACAGTACAAGTTTGAAATGATTTGATTCTGATGAGGAAATGTCATTCATTTTTGTAGTGAACTGTTCCTTAAAAATTTTTAGACATCAGAAAGAAGTGATGTACAAGCTTCTTAACCAATTTAGCTGCTATTTCAAGTGTTTTTCTTTTAGCATGTTTCAAAGAGTAATTGGCTGTATTTCACAAGACATGCATTGTTTAATTACATGTTTTTGTAAGCAGCAGAATGAGGTCAGGCATCGCCATCATATTTGCGTCTCTAAATTCTTAGATGAGCATTTGAAGGGTCCTTGGAAACTTATGGGAGTGCATTTCCCATAAGAGGAGTAATTGTCTCTTTGAGTTGGTTCTGTTTTCATGGTTCTTAATTAACCAAATAGACCTTCCCTTCCTCTCTTCTCGGAAGATAATTTGATAGGAAAAGTGATCTGTTCTAGTTAGGTCTGAAAACAATTATATGAAATTGCTGCTTTTGGTCTACATTTGCTTGTCACTGCTTCTCCCCCATGCCGATCCAATCTAAGACCATCTGAGCAAATAAAATGATATTTACCTCATCTTCTGTTACAAGCTTTCAAAATTACATGGCTTCAGGAAAAATCAATACCAAATAGCAGCTTAGCTGCTGATATATACTTAGGGAGCATGCTAACTTTTCCTGCGTTTGTTCTCAGTCTCCTGACTTCACTCCGCCCCTGAAGAGAAGGAAAAAAGGATTTACACCATGAAAAGTCTCTCAATGACATGCCGAGGAGATGCTTATAAACTGCCCACGCTTGCTAGCGTAAAGCAGGGCGCCTGTCCAAGCGGCTAACCTTTAGCATGGGAAGGCTGCACTACACGTCTCTCAAAGTTCAGGCAGAGGAAGGGCTGCTGACCCGTCGGATGATTTGAAGACTCAAATACCACTTTCATTTATTATTTATCCCCGGCAGGACGAGGGGGAGGAATGGAAGCATCATACCTGAGTTGGTAATGTAAAGAAATGGCCATTTCTAGGAGGATTGACCTCAGGGAATCAAATCCCGTTAAAGGCCTAGGAAAATTGCTTAATATCCAGGGCTTAAATAAGTTGTGGATCAAAACATTTGGCCATGATGAAGGGGAAATGGCACACATCGGGCATCAGAAAGAGGCACATATTTCTTTTCCTTGACGCTTATTTTTACACTTAAAAAGTCATTGGAAGGTTGGTGAGGAGTAAGTGGCTGGCTGAATATCATATTTCAGAGAATCTGTTCAATTTGCAAGGATATGGAATGTAAAACCCAGCCATTGTTTTGTTTCACATCGTACCTTCAGCCCACGGGCACCTCTGGGTGTCATAAGATGCAATTATCTTCTCTCGCTTTCCCCCTCTCTCTCTCTCTCTGTTGATGCTCTTGGGAAGGTAATGAACCTGTGTAATTGCAGCAGAGTGTAATGATGCATGTATGTATGAGCCATGGCTTTGTGTTCGCTGTTGAATTTTTATCAATAAGGGAGATTGGATTAATATTTCAAAGTTAATGTTTTTGTTCAAGACTTTGCACGAAAATAAACATGATTAAGTTTCACAGACGCTTGTGCAAAAATAACAGATCTTTTTAATTATGCCCTTAATAGCTTTATAGATTTTTGAAAGATAAATTCTTATTGGCATTTTTGTAATTATAGGTCTTTATTGCTTTTATGAAAATAATGGTCAAGGCTCATTCACTCTTTGTTAAGTCCATGGGCAAGAAACATTTCCATGTGTCCTGAGCAAAAACAATTTCACTGGAATGATTTATTCCTTTCATCTATCTATCTATCTATCTATCTATCTATCTATCTATCTATCTATCTATCTATCTATCTGTCTGTCTGTCTGTCTGTCTGTCTGTCTGTCTGTCTGTCTGTCTGTCTGTCTGTCTGTCTGTCTGTCTGTCTGTCTGTCTGTCTGTCTGTCTGTCTGTCTGTCTGTCTGTCTGTCTGTCTGTCTGTCTGTCTGTCTATTTTTGTGCTGTCCTTCTATCTATCATGGTCTATCATTATTTGTTTTTATTCTTTAAAACATTCTGCCTTTTGTCCATTCTTGATCACTAATTTTGTCTATCCATAGGTCTGTCTGTTGTTCTGCCCTTCTGTCGGTTGTTCTAGCTAGCTTTCGATCCGACTGTGGTTCAGTCTGTCTCTTTATCTTTGTCTGTTGCAGATTTAAATTATATTTTGCCACATGCCACAAAAGAAAACAACCACCACAACAATACTATATTGCAGTTGATCCGTCTTTTAACTCAGCCATCAGAGAAAAGAAGACCAATTAAACTTTTGTATTGCTGGAATGAATTTGATTGAGAGGGAAGTATGCATTGATTTAGCCCTGAACTCCCTGATGAACTTGGTTTGGCATGGCCGTACATGTATGTGCGGTTTTCTAGCACATTTTCAGCCCCACCGCTGCTGCGTTCGGCTACAATCCCAATATAGACAATCACCGGGAAGTGTTTTAGACCATTATAAATAAATAAATGCAAATCCATGCCCTCTAAGAGACCGTCTACATTTTTAATCATCAAATAACAAACCCGGGTTTTCTTGTTTTTCTGTGCCAAATTGGTATGTCTAGTGGTCGACTGGCACTTATAGCTACACAGGACTTATAGTCTGCTCTTATTAGTCCACAGAAACCATTATGCTCTTTCCTTTCCTTCACACTAAAAGAAATGTTTTCCTCATAAAGAGTGCTGAGCACCTAGAATGAGCCATATTTAATGCTCCCATGAGACGTTTCCTATGTTTTCCCTCGTTTAATCCAGAACCATCCTTCCTGAAAACCACCAGCATGCTTAGTTTGTTGTCTTTTGTGTGCGCGGTGTATCCAAGCGACCCATTGTATAGCCTATAATGTATATTACAGTGCTGTGTTTTGGCCAAACGTGTCTTGCAGATGTTTGCTGGCTCCCACCGAATTGTCCTGATTGCTGTGGCCTCCGGAGGGAAGTTTTTGCCATACAGTAGCGGCTACAGCCAGTGCGGTTCTGTACGGGTCAAGGGAAGGTTGAGGAACTGGCTTCAGTGTTGTTTAAATGCTAAATCTGTTTTTTCCTTAACTAAAACATCGTTTCTTAAAGAGTTTTTCTACAGCGGGGACATAAACGCATCACAGGAGCTCATAGGATTTCTCCACTGGCCCTTCAAAACTGGCTTGAACATGG
The DNA here is from genome assembly GCF_903798145.1 of Danio aesculapii. Classification (NCBI taxonomy): domain Eukaryota; kingdom Metazoa; phylum Chordata; class Actinopteri; order Cypriniformes; family Danionidae; genus Danio; species Danio aesculapii. The sequence goes on from NC_079458.1 coordinate 18,362,081, forward strand.
AGGGAACTGTTAAGACTGTAGTGTAAATACTGCTTTGCAGGACAAATCCATCCAAACCGCAGATTGTAATGAAAGAAATATGCTTGAAAATGTTCTATAAAAGAGACGTACGGCTACACGTAAACCACGGGACTGTGTGGTTTGTTATTTTATTTCTCCAAAGAATTTAGAGTAGGAGGAGGGCAGTTTGAAAACACATGAAGCGTAATTGTTCTTTTGAGCCTGCGCTGTTTTCAGAGTGGACGATTTGACTGCCGCACATGTTCTTGTGTAACTCAGATTCGTATTCGGTTTAGTCTCGTTATAATCAGTAACATTCAGAAGTGATGTTTAAAGTAGAAAATCTGCCATGTGGGATAAAGGCTGGATTGAAGCTGAAATGTAAAGCTGTGTAATTTTGTGCTACAAGTGTTGGATGACCAGATGTCTTTTCACTTTACGTTCAAAATAACAACACGTAGTAAAATAAAACCTGATTAGTTACATGTGGTACTTTTTGACCAAAAGAGGGTGCTATTGATTATAGCATCGTCAAGTCGTATTATGATTTGTCTCCCTCTAATGATAATGACCACATAATAAAGTCCTTAATGTATTTAATGCCATTATGTTTTAGTTATAAAGAAATTATGATAATATTTCACTGGTTTCAAATTCATCTAGCTGAACTGAAAAAGTGCTAACTGAAAGAGTTGTTAAAACACATCCTGTGTTTTGTTATATTTAGAATCAAGCAGATTAATACATTAATATCTGAATAAATGAAAGGTCCAGTTAAGTGCTATGAAATTTGCATTTAATAATTCAATGTTTGACATTAATCCTAAGTGAAGCATGAAGAGGGTGGGACATATTGTAGCTCTGTCCCTTTACAAAATACTCAATAGCGTTTTGTTCAACCCAGGCTCATTTTAGATATGCACCCCGGTATACATTTCTGGAGAGAGCGAAATATGTCCCAGGAGGTACTTTTTTATTTTTTTATAAGCCATCGACAAGCTTTTTCAGATCTCAAATTTCTCTCGCGAGTGCCATTCGCTGCTTCGTTCCATTCGCCATTCTCTTCTCACATAAATTCACCAGGCCGTTGTTGACTGACTCTCGCCTGGTTCACACGGGGCTTCAGCGTCAACGCTTGACAGAGGGCGTGTCTGAAGTTCGAGCTGACGTGATCATCATAGCAGTGTCAGCCAATGAAATTTGTCTGCAATCGGCTACTGTCTGAGCTGGTGTATTTACATACAGTGATCTGATTGGCTGACGCCTCTGTTGGCACTTGAAAAGTTGAGAAAGGGACAACTTCTGCAGCAAGCAACGCTACTGAAGCAGTGCCGAAGGAAGTGAATGGGAAGCGCTGATGCCCTCTGTGAATGTTGCATGACTCTTTATTGACTGACTGACTGACCAACCGATCCCGTCCGCCACCCACTTCCCTAAACCCAACCAACAGTGTGTTCAAAAGCAATTCAGAAAAAAAACAAAAGCCTGGTTTTTACCATGTTTTCAGATCCTACCACGTTCTCACTCTGTTATTAACTTGTAAAACTTGTTTTACCTGCTTTCTGGAACCGTTCTCTCCTAGACCAAACCCCGTCATCACGTCGACTACACTCTGCATCTCAAGTCCTCCGACGTACGCATTAAGCCTCTGGGGAAACTGGTAACAGCGGAAAAGCCGTCCACACGGAGGTAAGCAGTCAACTGGTAGCGCCAGAAGGAACAGAAGCCATCGGCAGCATCACATCGCCCCCTAGCGTTGGTTTCAAAGACGAAATGCAATCATACGTACCTCCGGCTACATAATTCTCTCCAGAAATGTATACCGGGCTACGTATTCACAATGAACCTGTGTTGGTTTTGTTTTCTGACAGCTCTGCCAGTGAGAATGGTTGAGCTCAAGCACATCAAATGAAACACAAATTAGAGGGGTCTTGAAGGGGCAGGGCATGTCTAGACACCATTTGATTGGTCAAGATTTGTTGCTGAATAATGAGGTGGCATGAAAAATTCATTTCAATGTTTATAGCCACACTAATTTTTGTCACTGTTTTTTGTAGCACACTAGCCAACATACTGATACTAACATCTAAAAAAATGTAATGTGAATGTAAATTGTAGTGTAGTGTGTAATGTAAATAGTGTAAAGAAATTAACATTCGTGATAGATAACTATGTGAATTGGTTTTATGGATTCTCCTTCTGATTTTTTTAAATCTTTAATTATTCATTCATTTATTTTCTTTCAGCTTAGCCCCTTTATTCATCAGGGGTCGCCACAGCTGAATGAACTGTCAACTTATCCAGCAAATGTTTTACACAGCGGATGCCCTTCCAGCTGCAACCCAGTACTGGGAAACAACCATAAACACTTATTCACACTCATACATTCACAGATATTTGACTGAATAGAACATGTAAATTTGGTGTGCTGCCTGAGGAGAGGGCTCGGAGGTCAGAAAGACACCCTAACTCGTGTTATTCCCCTTTTCAGGATAGAGAAAGATAGGGTCCGAGTGCAGTGTTGAGCCCGGCTCCAGAACGCTCCCTCGTCAGATTTAAGTAGGTATCAGGTTTAATAATGTGGAGTTGGGGTGGTGGAGGGATGCTGAAGTCAAGAGAAAACGGAGGTATGATGTGTTTGACTATTGATAGGGGTTTGGTCTTGAGTTGATTGAATAATAGAAAGATTGTCTATGGTGAATTAGCCTTGTCAAAGACTCCTCCCGAAATTTTTTTTTATGAAGCATCCATCATAGGCTCATTCTGAAAATGTAGCCTTATTTTCGTTTCTGGAGACCGCAATTATGTACCCAGATGTACGTATAGCTGCATTTAATTTTTTTAACGAACACTACGGGGCGGTATGACGGTAGTCCTTTTCACGCTTAACAGCTGACCGCTTACCACCTTATGGCAGCTTTCCCGGTGTAACCAGTTTGTCCCGTTAGCTCGCCATGTACGTGGGCGGACTTGAGACGCAGAGAGGAGGTGAGCACGACGCCGGGGTTCGAGTTCGGTGTAGAAAAGTTCCAGAAAGCAGGTAAGATGGAAACAGAATCCAAAATCTAAAATAAACAATTAAATAACGGTGATAATGTGGTAAAATCTGAAAATGTGGTAAAAATCAGACAAGGCCTTTCTTTTTCTGGATTGTTTTTGAAAATTGTTGGTTGGGTTTAGGAAAGTGGTTGAGTGGGTCAATCAATACAATTGGTTGGGTTTAGGGAAGGAGGAGGGTGGGTCAGTCGATTGGTCGGTCAGTCAGTCAGTCAGTCAGACATTTAGTCAGTCAAACTGCCTCTGGTGGGTTTAAGCGAGAACAGCTGGCACGAATGGCACTTGCGACCTACGTACCTCCTGGGACGTATTTCGCTGTCTCCAGAAATGTATATAGAGGTACGTTTTCAGAATGAGCCTGGGTTGGAAACATCACTTAGTTTATTCAATTCACCTATAGCCCATGTCTTTGGACTGTGGGGGAACTGGAGCACCTGTCGAAAACCCACAGGAACACGGGGAGAACATGCAAACCACACAGAAATGCCAAATGACCCAGCTGGGACTCGAACCAGCGACCTTCTTGCTGTGCAACAGTGCTAACTTCTGAGCCACGCCTTCTTTAATTATTATATTTAATTATCAGTTTAACATTATAAAATGAGTGTGTTTGTGTGACCGTTTAAACACAGGCTTTCTTTTATTAGAATGTGTTTTTTTCTCTATTTGTAACTTTTTAAATACATTTAAATATATTTTCGTGTGAACTTGATTCGTCATGATTTCTGTGTAAAAACATTTGTATACAGTTTATTAGCACATCTAGTGAGCGAGTTTGACTGTTTTAAAATCTTGACAGCATTTAAACATTTCACGGAAATCAACCTGCAAACGGCTTACTTATAGTTGTCTTTGCAAATTAAGTCGGATGGCAGAAAGTATTAGCACATACATGAGCTTTAAATTCCTCCGTAAGCCATTTGAGTGAACTCATTGGCGTTGAATACACCTCTTGAAGAGTGAAAATTGGTGTGTTTTTCTTTTTCCAACTGTCGGCGTTAAAATGTCAGAGGCTCATTCAAAAACACGCCTGGAATCACTGTTTGCTTTGTGCATGTTAAGTCTTGGACGAGCACAATCACAAAATTTTGGTTAAATATTGACATTTGCACACATGCGCCATATGGATTTGCTTAGAGTGAGTCAGACTAACTAAATAAAATGTTCCGTGATTTTTCTCCCTCTCCTTTTTTTAAAGCTGGGAGTATTACAACCTGGATTGGGCTCCATTGTAATTGCTCCATTTCAAATATATATCTGAATGCTGTAAGGAGGCTTTGATCAGACACTGGGGATCATTTGTGCCTTTCGCCTTTATGTGGTAGTCACACAGTGTAAAGTGCAGTCCCTTTATGTCTCGGGCTTTGCTTTTCAGATGGATCTCTATATAAAAGTCATTCTCGACATGAAAGCCTCTGTTACCTGCCAATTGCACCCATAAGGAATTAAAACAGTATTGCTCTCTCAATGTATTCTGGCAGAGGCTCGGCCTGGTTATTTAGATTCCATTCTTGTCTCAGGTATAATGAATGCTCCCTTGTTAGCCTCTCTCCGAGTCCAGAACTACAGGGAGTAGAGAAGTGCTTGCTATTTTTGCACTTGCCGGACATGCATAATATTGTACGTATTTTAATTGCTGTATTGTACGTATTGTAATTGGGAAAAGTTATATTTAAATATTATTAAAAAGCATAATTTTTTCAATATGTGGTGTAGATTACAGCAAATTTATAGGGACTTGCCATTGACATAATGATTTTTATACTGTACAAACTGTATTTTATACCAACCCTACCCCTAAACCAAACTCTGACTGGAAATTTTCAGCATTTTAAAGTTTTTAATAATTAAAACTTAATTATGAATTTTAATTCAGTTTGTGATTTTTCGTTTTTCTCATGCGGGACCAATAAAATGTCTCCACAAGGTCAAAGTTTACAGGTATTGCTATACTTGTGGGGACATTTGGTTTCCACAACGTGAGAAATACATGGTACACACACACACACACGCACACACGCACGCAGACAGAGAGATGTTCGTTCATTCAATCTGCCTGGACAATTTGTTCGCCCAGGTCTCATTTGTTTGAGATCCATAATTCATTTGTATTAGCTTTGGACATGTCCTTTAATGAAACCTCCATGGCCTTGAGGCCAATGGGACTCCTCCAAGTCCCTTGCGAAGGCAAAGACGCATTGACACTTAGCGTTCACCAGTACGCTAGCTCCTAATTGGCTGCTGTGCCTGGATCTATTTTGTCATTTAAATAACTTGCTTTCGTAAGCTTTCAATTAGCCTGGAGATTGGCACAGCGCTTTTGTCAGAGATAAATGAGCTGATATATTAAAGAGTATCCTTGGATGACAGAGGCTTCCCGTGCCACACTTCCAGACCTGCTGCCCATTGATTCTTGTCCTGGTAATTCATTGGGATCATATATCTAGCTGAACGCTACCTCTTAGGAGAAAAACTGACTTTGAACTTATGTTTTTGTAAAGATAACTGACCTTTTATCATTATTTGTCTTTTTATTTATTTTTGTTTATTTATTTAATTATTATTATTATTATTTATTTTGTTTGGACTAAGAAATTAATATTATTTCTGACAAATATTTAAACATCTAGATACTGGTGAGGTATATTTTATTGGTATATGGGTTTTTTGAATGTCAAATACCAGTATTCATGCTAACATTTCATTAATCAATGTAATTAAGAAAACTGGTAACACGTTTTAATAATGTTTTGTTAGTTAACTTTGGTAAATGCATTAATTAATTACATTAAAATAACATAAATTATATAAGATTGAGCTAGATGTTTTGGGTTTTATTCTCTGTTGATGTTAGTTAATTAGAAAACTTTTGATTGTGTTTAATATGTTAGTACGTTGACGTAAATTAATGGTGATCAATAAATACATTTTTTTTATAGTCAGTTCATGTTTACTAGTTTGTTATCAACTATAAAGTCTTATAAAAATATGTGTGTGTAAAAGTGAATGTTTTTTTCACTTCAGAACTTGAATAGAGAATTAGAATATAACTTGAAATGTTAATATTTTGTTAAAAAAAAAGTTGCCTAGAAAAATAATGGCTGTTAAAAAACCAGCTGCGTTTTTCATAGTTTATAGTGCCTGATGCATTAAGATGACGTCAAACATATTTCTTTTATCATTGAAGTGTTACTTTCCAAATTACATAAATCGATCTTGTAGTAATAATTGGATTTATTACAAATAATAATATCAATATGTTGGTATTGATATTAATGATGATATTTTAGCCTCGCACAGGGCACCAATTATTGTAGTGCTAATTGGATTCATCACAAATATTACCATCAATATTTTGGTATTGATATTAATAATGATAATAATAATGATATTTTAGCCTCGCACCAATTAATGTGATAATTGAATTTATCACAAATATTACCATCAATATTTTGGTATAGATATTAATAATGATATTTTAGCCTCACACAATGCACCAATTAATGTAGTGATAATTGAATTGATCACAAATATTATCAATATTTTGGTATTGATTTTAATAATGATTTTTTTGCCTCACACAGGGCACCAATTATGTGATAATTTGATTTATCACAAATATTACCATCAATATTTTGGTATTGATGTTAATAATCCTATGTTAGCCTCACACAAGGGCACAAATTAATGTGATAATTGGATTTATCACATATATTAACATCAATATTTTAGTATAGATATTAATAATGGTATTTTAGCCTCACGCGAGGGCACCAATTAATGTGATAATTTGATTAATCACAAATATTACCATAATTTTTTTGGTATTAATAATAATAATAATGATATTTTAGCCTCACACAGGGCACCAATTAATGTGATAATTTGATTAATCACAAATATTACCATAATTTTTTTGGTATTAATAATAATAATAATGATATTTTAGCCTCACACAGGGCACCAATTAATGTGATAATTGAATTTATCACAAATATTGCCATCAATATTTTGGTATTAATATTGATATTTTAACCTCACACTAGGGCACCAATTAATGTAGTGATAATTAGATTCATCACAAATGTTACCGTCAATATTTGGTATTGATATTACTAACGATATTTTAGCCATACGCAGGGTACCAAATAATGTAGAGGTAACAGATACATAACTCCTTTTAAACGGAGCACCAGGCAGCTTTGACTGTCAGACAAATTAACAATCAAATATTGTTAGTTGAATTATACATATGAAAGGTGTTTATTATCTGGCTAAATCTGAAGGATAATGAGATTGTCTGACTTGAAGAGCCTTTTACTGTATTATCAACATAGGGAGGCACAATTGTAATAAATGTGTATTTATTAACAAAAGAGTAAACAAAGGTAACTAAAATTACTAAATGTACAACAAATGAAGTGGAAAGGCATGAATGATGAAGGTGATTAAGTTGAGGATAGTGATTAATAAATCTTTCCTAAAGACAAGCTTGAGTCTGATAAGGTAAACCTTATTCTAAAATAACTAACAACTGAGGACGTTTTGGTTATTAATGAATATCAGTTATAAACATCTACTTAATTAGAACATTTTATACTAAAACACACTTTCCAACCCTCTAACAGGGACTTTGGCTTACTGTGTTTCAGTATAAAATATTCAAATTAATTAATAATCATGTGAGGCTAAAATATCAATATTAATATCAATACCAAAATATTGAAGTAACCCAAATTATATTGATTTTTTGACAAAATGTAAGGTGAATATGCCTCAACTAACATTTAGTTCCTATATGCTCACCCAGTAAATAAAGTTACAGAGGCCTGTTGAGAGGTTTGGAGGGGTCAGAGGTCTAGATAAAGGTGATAATGTATTTAGGAACCACCCTATAATGAATCACAGGTGAACAGGTTATGGACTGGCCAAGAGCAAGTAGGTAGCATAACATTTTACAAGGTCTTAACCTGCCTTCTACTCCACTCCTATAAGCCATCCACAAATAAAACAGTAGATTTAGTCAGGCCCTCCAAGTTTGGAGAATAATGGGTTCAACAACACAAGGGAACTTTGCAGGGACCTCAAAAGATCACACTTCTTTTTTTTTTTTGGAGTGTAGCAAAATTAGATAGCAGTTCAAGTTTTATCGACTTTTCCATTGACTCTACAGCATGAAGGGCAATAGAATCATGTAGTGTCGACTGTAGCAAGAGCAAAACAGCAGCTCAGTGGGATGTCAAGAAGCAGGAGATCCGATATCAGACCCCACAGTTCCTTAAAACATAACTTTTGTATATATATATATATATATATATATATATATATATATATATATATATATATATATATATAGCAAATATTTGCATGATGACACTTGATTAAATCGCAGCACAGTGTGTACATTTCTGAAAGTTGTGGGTATCTTAAACAACAGATTATTTGCAGACAATACAACAAACTTTAAAACTTGGTCAGATGAGAATTCGTTGTTCCTGTGGAGCTGAAAGCCAGTACTCCAAAATGTAATTTTCCAACAAAGAAAATAAGCCACAAGTAATCTGCTCTGTAATACCTTCCAGTCCTTAAACAAAATCCCCTGCTTTTATGACATCAGCTAGACTTTTTCACCTTTCTAATGGGATTTTGAGAGAAAATGGCTTTCTGGATCACCTCTTTCAGTCTTGCTTAGAAATACAGTAAGTTTTTTTATATTGAGAAGCACTTAATTGGTTTGAATGACTGATGATACATGGGTGGAACCTCGAGCCAGGTAAGTTGGTGGAGAATGCGGGCAACCGCTGTAGGTGTATGGTGATGCATGAGGTCCACTGGTCAATTTCTCCCTCAGTGACACTTCCCTGACTGACTAGATTTTACCCCTGATGAATTACACTTGTCAAACAGCAGAGAGGAGATAGACCTGGAGTCTCATCCCTGATTAAAAATGAATTGAATTATTCAGAGCCCTCGTACCAAATGTCCTTACCGGATTTGTCTTTGTCAATCAGATTTTGGTTGGATTTAATGTACCATAAATGCTGTCTGTTAGCATGCTGTTTTGGCGAAAGCCTTTTATGCTCTTTCCACAGAAAGAAAAGCAGAGTAAATCATGCTTGTTTGTTTCTCGACTTCAAACCTGCAGGCCTAAATTGAAGGCATTTCTAGAAAAACAAAGGCTCGGCTCGAAACGAGGCTAAACATATAGATTTTAAATTCCATTTCAAACAGGCTACTGACACTAGCTAACAGCTGACATGAGCTAGCTGTCTTATGTTCCACATGCAATAAGTCCGAAGACTGCGGACCCCTAGGACAGGTGGAAGGTAAACCTTCATAAACAAGCTTGCTGAAAGCATTGCTGGGCCTTTGGGATTGCCGTTAGTCTGTCCAGTAGTGTCTTTCAGCGTGTTGCTCACTCTTCCCATGTTAAGCCATTGTGTTCACTCTCTGTACTAGAAGCAGGTTGAATATTTGTTCTAGCTCTGCATTTACTGATGTCCACGAGGCCCCTTTTTTTATCATCGCTGAATATTTGATAGCATCCTTCCGCAGGTGTAGAATTTGCAGATGAAACAAAATAAACAGTTATATTTATTCCCATGATGCAAGAAGAGGAAATTATTAGAAAAGGCAAATTAGCATTTTTTGCATTAATTCAGACAAATTTGCCTATGTGGAGTTTATTTTGTGTGTGTTTGTCGAAAAAAAAACACACTGTAAAGTGCTTTTTAAAATGCTTTGCATGTTTTATTAAAGCAGCTCCTTTTAAGAATAAAGAAAAAAGAGGTGGATTTGGAGCTCCCCGCAGGTATGTTACTCATGAGATTTGTCGATGTTACTGCTATGCCTTTGAGATGCGCTATTGAGTGTCTGAATCTATCTGTGTGAGTGTTTGGATTCTGTTTATTCTTTTTGGTCCCTTTTCAGGGAAATGAAGTATGAAGCTTAGAATCAGACACACTCATCCAGATATTCTCTCTTCAGAAACTCAGAAGGGCAGCAGGAAAAAAAGATCAAAGAACTCTGCCCGAAAACCTCTCTACAAAGTAAGGAGCTTCAGAAACAAAATGTTCCGCTATAAGAAAGGTATACGAACATTTCTCAGATAAGTCTGAAAAAAGCGGGATTTACATTTCAGGTGGAAAAGATGCTCATTTTCAAATGACCTAATATGAAAACACGGCTTTGAGAAAATATGATATCAATACTGGTATGAAAACAGAGAATACATGAATACTTAGATTTTACCTGTGAATTTCAAGCATAATTTACAGTAGGTATGTGTTTTAAAATGTTTCTTTGTGAAACGTAAAGAGTGACCCCTGGAAGAATCTTTTAAAACATAATAAGCATCATAAAAGCGTAAAATATTATTTTGATATTGTACAGAAAGAAACATCAGTGAATTTATTTTCTGTTCTGTAACATGATTACATAAGATTTAGATTGTAGTCATTTTGTACTTTTATGCTATGGTTTAGTTTTTTGGATGCTACAGATGCATGCGAAACGAAAGAACATCACCACAGTAATATTATGAAAGACTGTAGCATTTGAGTTAATTTTCCCCTAGTTTAGTGAACATAATGTTTCCCATCAGACCCAGATAAATATTAAACATGGGTTCATCGCTGAAGTGAACTTTGGACCAGTTCTCTGTCCACACAACATGCTCCTCTGCTATGTACTATATCTGAAAGTGCTCTTATTTTGAGCTGTATTCTTTTTGAAATATCTCATTTAAAGGGGTGGTCCAGAGTGTATTTTTAAGGCTTGGTTGTGTTTATGGGGTGCAAAGCAATGTGTGCTCATGCTTCATTTGTAAAAAATCACGCTATTTTTTCAGATATCTTTAATTATATACAGCTACTCAGCTAACATAAAAACAACTGTCATATTTCCTAGTTCCTTCGAAAGCCAGCCATTAAGAGGCTCTGATTGGTCAGCTAACATAATTTGCTGTGATTCACGGATCGGCTCCAAGTCACCAGGAAATGTCACGACCAGTCACTAGCAGGCGCTGTGCCTCAGCTGTGTAAATACTGTCAGTCAGTGTACCCGTTTCAGTGTCTGAATTAGACAAAAAAGGAAGAGGACACAGCTGAACCTCATGCCTGCTCTCTAAAATAAAATCTGACAAGTGTCTTGCACATATATTCGGAATAAGCATGTGTAAGTAATATGAAACGTTCACATATCTTTTGCAAGTTTGTTGTGAGATGTAGAACGCAGGGAAAGTGGCTGCACAGAGAGACACTGCAGCGCTGGTGAAGATTGTGGCTGTTTACTGGGGCTTGATGGATAAATATGAATTTGTAGCTAAATTGTTAACGGTGCCAAACAGAAATTTCTGTTGTTTACATTTTTGTTTCCGTCCTAGCTACAACATACCGTTAATGCTAGAAACTGTGCATGTAATAGATCAATTTTAACAAATAAAAATACCTACAGTACAGGTTGTTGCTCACAATCCACAGCTTCTTCTAGTATGGTCTGAGGAGTTTTTAGCCGAATCTAGCACTGAACTGGGAGAGATTCTGGAAGCTGTCCTTTGTCAAATGCTAGAGCTATATATTTTTTACAATTCTCTTGAACATATTTAAAATTAAATTGTAAGCACTTCTTTCTTTGTGTCATGACCTTTGGATGCCCAAATTCAGAAACCATAAGCTCTGTGGAAATAGCAGCATTTGGACGGCATTTTAGCTTTCTCTGCTTTAACATTACAGCACATCTGGCAGGGTGTATGCACGTGGTATATGCATGTAACCTGTTGCGTTTGTGATCTCACTAACCTGGATGTATTTTTTTGTAGTCCTCAAACTTTGTTCACTTTAGGCTTTGCTAAGTTAACTCCGTAAAAGCCAATGTCTTTCTTTGCGTTAAACTTTGAGCATATTGAATTAAAAAATGTTGTTTTATGTTCAAACAGCTACATTGCACATCATCTAAAGTTTAAAATATGATAGTCGGCGCCAGTGGTGTAGTGGTCAGTGCGTCGACACATACACTCCTGTGCTCACAACGACCCGAGTTCGATTCCCGCCTCGCAGTCCTATGCCGATCCTTCCCCTCTTTCTGCTCCCCATGCTTTCCTGTCAATACTCTCTACTGTCCTGTCTAATAAAGGTGAAAACCCCTAAAAAATAGATATTAAAAAAAAGTTTAAAATATGAAATTGTAGTGGACCACCCCTTTAAGTTTTATTGTATATTTCAGAATACATATAACTTATACAGTATGCTTCCTATTAGAATGACATCAAACATGACTAATCAGTGACATTGAAGTTTAGGAAATTGCTATTTAATTCCAGTCTGATTTGATGTTTCATAAAATATTTCTTATTATTAATTGACAACAGTCATCCTGCCATTTTTGCATTTATTTTAAAGATTGGATACATACAGCAGAGGCAGATATAGATATATTTTTTAACATTTTACATCATATGACTTCATTATGAGTTTTGGTGAAAATAATGCATTCTTGTTGAATAAGTTATAGAATAGTACTTTAAAACGAAGCTGAAGCAAGTAACAGCCCAGTACTTTTTACAATGACCTTGAAGCAACAAACTACCTATAAAATGAAAAGCTCATTGAGCGTTATGAGGAGACAGGTCACCGCAGGTCCTTGTTTTACTCCGCAGAGTCTTGACCTGACAGGTCAAAACCAAGACTTTTTTTGCGTATAGATATTTTGTAGACCATTGTGCATGTTATTATGATTTGTGCTGCTGGCTCATGCATTGCATTACCTGACCATTCAGACTGTACCTCACATATGAATACCAACCTATATTTATTCACTGCATCCGCTAACAATTGCTGAATAAAACGGATGTTTACATATTTCATGTAGTGCCTCCTGAACAGCCGTCTCTAGGATTTTGTGTATATTGGTGGCTCCGGGAATGCATTTCTATGTATGAAATGTAATTGTGAGGAACAAATACCTCTGAACTATCAGAGAAATTCAAAAGTAAAGAAATAAGAAGCCCATTTTTCACAGTTAGGATTGTCACAGGCTGGAATTGGCTTTGCTGCGTTTCCAGGATGGAAAGGAGATCTGTGAGCGCTCTGTCAGACATTTATTAATCCAGCAATATCTATTGGTGTGTGTGTGTGTGTGGACTCAATCAGTGTGACGTCTGTTACCATGGTGCTTGGTTGCAAAAAAAACCTTAATTCCAGATCACCTGGAGTTCTGATTGCAGTGGCAGTGTTGTGGCCTTTTACAAAGACGTTTGTGGGGTGGAAACATATTTCATATTTTGAAATCAGTGTCCTGTGTGTTTTGGATAGACCTGTACTTTTGAAAGCGACAGGCCTTTGCATGCTTATTGATATTTATATTACATTTTATAACTACAGTGCTCAGCATAATTAAGTACACCCCATTTTGAAAATGAATATTTTTGTCTATTTTTCAGTGAATATAGGCTATGTATTTTGGTGCATTTAAATAAAAAAATATTTATTAAACAGATATATTTATTCAAATAATGTTTTAGTCATCGAGCATCTTTAGAAATAGAATGATGATACAACTAAAATCAAGCAAAATATTGCAAAAAAAAAAAAGACAACCAACAAAATTTCAACAATTTTAAAAATGTTTTGCTTCTCTTGATTTTTCCTCTTTTTGTAAATTTGTATTTAACATTTTTCTATAACATAAATTTGGCTGGACTAGTTTTTCGACCGTTATCGCAAGTTATTTTGTTAGATAAGCTCCAGATAAGGCTTCAGTACTGACTAATGTAATGAATATGCACAAATATAATATTATATAACTTCCTATTAAAAATATGAATAAAAAAAAATAGAGATTTGTAAGGGGTGTACTTGTATATGCTGAGCACTGCAGGGTCTTGTGGTCAGGGGAGTAAGGTGAGGCACTGCTATCATGAGATAATAAAATAATACTATAAATATACTAATAATAAAATAAATATTTGTCCACTGATCTGTGTTATAAATTAATTTTCTGTATGATTCAATTGATTTCGAGCACTTTTATTATCATAATAGCTTTATTTCGCGTATCTCCTGTTCAATTAAAGCGTAGGAAGCGAGCTGAGGCAGCACCGAGCTGTGCCTCACATCAGATTGCGCAATCCCAATCACACTGGGTTGAGCGTGTGCCTTTTGTTCACTCAGTTTATGTTACCAATGTAATGCTTTATAAACATTGTAGACATTTTTTTATTATATGTCCTCACTTTGCATGTAATAGGTAATGTATTTCACGTGTCTATCACTTATTTAGTGTTGGGATCTGACATACAACCACACTGAAAAGACATGAGATGAGGCAGGCAGTTGCTCTGCTGCACTGAAGAGGGCGCGCGTGAGCTCACGTTATTCTTGTTCAGTGGTTGCTCTTCTTCAATGTAGTAGTTCAGTAGGAGTCTGTTATTTTATGTTTTGCTGTGACTGACTGCGAATATCCTGGATGTAATGTTGATATCTCAGCTCAAAAAATTATAAAGATTGGACTTTTAATCAAAACGTGAATAAATAATGGACGACCAATGCTGGAGCTACAGGACTAGCTTTAAAGAAAGAAACAGAAGATAACGAGATCATTTCAAAGTAATTCAAGTCATAAGACATAATTCAAAGTAAAGGTAAGACCAGGGTGCAAATCCTGTGTGTCTGTGTCCGTGCTTGCTTGTTTGTGAGTGAGAGAGAGAGAGTGCATCTGCCGTGATGCTGTCGCTTGTTATCGGCTGTCTGTAGCATCCACCTTGGTGTTTTTGGAGGCATATTGAATCACTATACATTTTACATTCTTCCTTGCTCCAATATGTACTTGCCATGTGTATGCTGATATGATAAACACAATCGGTAGTTGGCAAATATATTGGGTGGATATATTTATAAATTTGACCCTGAAGGAGCCATACCTCACCAGCCATAAACCTCACCGCAAGTCACTGGAGCACTGTATATGTATTTGACAATTTTTTTCCAATCTATGTATTTATAAATCTTTTAAAATGTATATCTATTAATAAAAACATATGATTATAATATTAATAAAATTGTTAATATTATGATTAGTACAATAATCTAAAAGTCAAAGTAGCCACTTCATATAGCCACATTCTGTATATAAATAAAAATAAATAAATTATAAATACTTAAATAATTTCTGCAATGAAAATTAGTTGAAGTGTTTCGGTGTAGTCCCTGGATCTGGTACCTGCACTTGGTCTTTAAAAGTGAAATTTGCTTATATGCTCAAACCTGGCCATGTTTCTGCATTCCAGGCTTTGGAAATCTAAACAATCCTCGAGCAATATGATAAATTCTCAATGTTTCTTTTTGTTTTAATAACCTTAACAAAAGCCAGGCTCCTTCTGAGCAGCATAATAGACAGTCTGGAGTGTGGGACGTTTCCCTCCCCCTCTGTTCTCTCGTATTCTTCCCTCTTTGTGCCATTTTTAATTTTCTCTGGTGTAACATTCAGCTGCTTTAAGCTATTTTGTTTTCCAGGAAGATCCGTCGTGCGAGTCTCTCCAGCTCCGGTGGCCGCATCCGCCATCCATTTTCCTTCACAGCTCCACTCTCATTTTCTGGGTGCTTCATTTCGAGTCTCACCCCAGGCACGCCGCTGTGCCCTGAAGCACTGTCATTGCCTTTGCTTTATGTCCAGCGCTTTCTATTAGATCCCCGCCATGCTGCCAGAGCCCCCTTTTTTTATTCACTGGCCCCCTCATTTACATTTTATTTAATGAGGAGCCTGATCACCTGAGCACATTCATCATTCCTTCCTGCACATGGGACGTGCTCCAGGAACTGGTGCATCCCCTCCATAACTCACACGCACACACTGCACACGTTCAGCCCTGTTTTATTTTGTGGGTCTGTTCAGCACCAAGGCTTTTATTGGAACGAACTGCACTTTCTAATAATGTTCTTTATGTGCATCTTTCAGCCTCTGGGAGCAGGATGATGAGCTACACAAACCACATTTGTAACCAGGCATTTATTAAAATGATATCTAGCTGATTTCACTCCCCCTTTTTTTTCATTTAGATCCTCTGTGGTATGGCCACATACATTCATGTTGTCATTTAGAGCCTTTTTTCGTTCAGAAAATGATAAAATAACATACGTTTTCATTTGTTAGAACTGAAAATCAGGGTTATTAGTGATTTTTCTTATTTTTCTTTCACTCTGAAGTTTATTCTAGAATATTTTGATTGTTTTTTGATAGTAATTTGATTGTAAAAATTTCAATACATCTGACATTTTGGTTATTTTACGCAGAAAATGCTCTAAATGACAACTATAAAATAATTGCCAATGATAAGTGTTTCTAAAAATGAATAGAAATACATAAAAACATTAATACTGTTAAATATAATTTAAATTGTATGTGGATTTGTGAAGTTTTCAGTGAAACTAATTTCAAGAGGAGAATGTGATATGATGGATCACGGCTAGTCCCTCATACTTGATCAGTAATATTTCAATCAGATTGATCCAAGCCTACAATAAATAGACTGATTTCACTCTACTGACTTATCTTCATTTTGGAAGAATCCCCCCTTCCACCCTATCTCCTCCTTTTCTTCCTCTTAACAGAGGGAGCTCTCGAGAACTACCTGATCTTGGACCCCCTTATTTGTTTGTTGACCAGATGGGAACCTGTAATGATTGAGTAATGATTGATTGAGTAATGATGGAATAATGAATATCATTTAGCTATTTATTCAGTTATTTTTAATTTTAAATATTTTTTTCATTGAAATAACATTTCACAGTATTACTTTTATTATCACATTATTTTTACAGCGTTATTAAAACAACTAACTGATCCTAATCTTCCAAATGAGTATTAATTAGGACTGCACAATATATTGTTTTAGCATCGATATTACAATGTGAGCAATCAAAAAAGTCACATCGCAGGATATGTAATGTTGAGTCTGTTTTATAATTTATCATTTGTTTGTGATTGAGGCCTGTGACTGTATGAGGATTTTAAAAGCATTTGGTATAAGGAATTGTACCAATAGTAATGATTCTTTTTTTTTTCATTTACTGTACCTGAATACTGTTAGATTCAGAAAACGCTAAAACACCATTTATTTCAATTTTGTCTTTGTTGTAATTATCTATGATTTTAACCCTTATGTGCGTACTGTGGGGGATGTTTTCATCCATTGGGGTAGGGCTGCACAATATATCGTTTCAGCATCGAGGAGCTAGGAGCTATACTGTATACAGTAGACCATTTTGAGGAATGTAAACAATAACTATGGTCCTAATGTATTTTCTCTTTTACATTTTTAATTTTGATAGCTTCTTTAAATACAAGAAGGTCCATATATTGATAAATAATGTTATGACAGCTGTTTTAACTTGAAGATATGATTGAATTGCCTCTTGTTACAGTTATAAAATAGTATGATAAAAAGGAGGGAAATGTCCATAGGCCAATGACATGACCACAATGAAATGGTCTATATGAAAACACTTAAGATTTGTTACTGCGATGTTTCACCATAAACTTACCAAAACCTTTATTATTTATGTGTGTTTTAGGGCCTGTGACTGTGAGCATTTTTTAAAAAGTCAGATTAAAATATCCAGGCATAAGAAATGACATTTCTAACTTTAAGGAATATTAATTGTATTTATGTCAATATATGATGAAAACTAAACAGCGTTATTTTACATTTGATTATAAAATTTGTCTATCTGAATATTGCTAAATACCCCCCCCCCCCCGACCCCCCCACCAAAAAAAAAAAAATCATAAAGCACAGTATCTTTTTTTGCAGATGCTCTCCCTTATAAAATTATCAAAATGTATCTAAAATGCTAAATTCTTTCCACCTATTGATTTAATCTGGTGAAATTATGCTTAATATCAAAATTATATCGTAGAAAAAAAAAATCACAATGTCAGTTTTTTCCAATATCATGCAGCTCTACAGTGGGGCGATTTTGAGTCTTAATTTGGCATAACTTTTTTTAGCTAGCTAACTGTTTCTTTTAGCTAACTTTTTATATTGAAAATGTCATTTTGTGTGTGTTTTTTTTTCACCAAATCAGTGACATCATTTATGAATTTGGCAATTAAAGAGTTAAAAGAGTTAAAATCCTTTAATTTTCTAAACAATTTAGTAGTTTTGATCAGTACTGAGGTTGATTAACAGATCTATGCAAAACAATTAGAAAAAAATGTTTATCTGATGCATTTTACAGCAGTTTAATTTAGAGGATGTTTTCATCCCTAACATAACAAAAGGGTAGTAAATTTAACAGTGCGAAAGGGTTAATTTGTTTATCAGATTTTATGCAGAAATATACAGCTACAGAGTCATTCCAATCAATCCAAAATGATCAGAGCTTTCTAAATAGAGATATTCAAGTCATCGAGTGAAATTGTATTCATATTGCAGACTAACAAAATATAACAATGTTCGATTTTTTCCAATGTCGTGCAGAATATATTCATATTAATGTAGCTAAAATACAAAATAACACTACTATTAACATTACTAAAATCATGTGTTTGCCATGCAGTTATCATGTATGTAGTTTTCCCCCTCCTTGTCTGTACTCTCATCTATTTACCTTCTTTATTTTCTCTATTGTGTATTTTGGTCACATAAATACTGTTATATAGTTATTGGTGCTTTTCTTCATTTTTCTGGCTCATCCTCGCCGTTTTCAATTCATCTCCCATATGGTACAATGCTGTCTGAGTGCTTTTTGGCTTGGTCGTATAGAAGATATATAATATTTATGAATATAGCTGGCTTATATATTCACTTACAGAGGCGATAGTTACGGGTGTCTGTCTCCATTTACCTCCTGTTGGATTCACATCAGTCCTCGGGAGTCTGTAAAGTCCAACGCCTCATCTCTAGACGCATAGCCAAGCATTGTATTGTGAATTTATGACTAGGTATTGCACAAAAAATTCTCATGAGAAACTGCAATACTGTAAAACAGTTTTCCTTGGACAGCTTTCCATCATTTTCAGTCCTTTTTTCCTACTTTTTCTTGGCCCACCTTTACCTGTTTTTCTAAACCACTTATTTATGTTATTTCAGACCGTCTACTTCACTCCATGGACATTGTATTTCATGTCATAATGAAAAACCGCAAAAATGTAAGCCGTATGCTGCAGAGAAAGAAAGACTGATTCACAAATAAACCAACTAGGCATAATTGAGCAAAGGAAACTTTCTTTTGGTGATTGACATCCAAGGATAAAAGTATTCCATACAAGACTCAATTGCGTTTGTAAATATAATCAAGCAGGGTAGTAATTAGCTTTGGCTTTACAAGTAACCCCTAACAAGTCCAAATTAGTTTAATAGAGGGGTTACTTACTGTCTCTTTTCCTTTCTAAACTCCAGACATTTTTTTTTTGTTGCTTGTATATATTGTTTTATCTGTGACCTGTGTCGTGTTTACCTGATGTGAGTATAGTCTCGGTGTTGAAGATCCTTAAAAGTAGAGACAGTGGGAATGTTTGGAGGAACGCATCTAAACGTATTCCACATGTTATCGTCTGGTCCTGGTGAGGGGCGCCATGGGTTACCTTGGAACTTTAACTTTAAACAGCTGGAGTATTTGGATTGTGAAATTGCATTGCACTGCCTAAATTCACTTAAGATGAAAGGCCTCGCTTGAACACGGCAGCTCTGTTTTCTGGCCCCGAGTCAAACAATAATTTGAACTTTTTGTCCGTTTATGAGAAATGGCCTTTGTAGATGGTCTGTCTGAGAGTCCCATTGGATGAGATTGTATAGCTCTTAAGTGATCATGCACAGAGGTGGGAAATCAAGACAAATGATAATTTTCTAAACTTTTCTGTGGCGTAAGCGTAAACAATTCAATTTACACAAAAATGTAATTTACTATGTTGTTCCAAACCCAACTTTCATTCTTCTAGCGGCCTTGGAAAAATGTATACAGGATTTAAAAAAAAAAAAAAAAACTTTTTTTATCATCTAAAACAGTGGACAATGAGACAATTATATGGGGTTGCTTGGTGATTTAAAAAAGTCAAATAAATTGTATTAAACTATTATAGTTACTATATTTTAACCAGAGCATACAGGACATAAACATAGTAGTTTTTAATAGTAAAAAACAACAACAAGCAAGTGAAAAACCTTTAAATAATTTTTATTCATAGGATTGGTGTGTTTACAGTAGATTAACAACACAGCAATAGTGTCAGCTACAGCAGATTGATTTTATAGCACCAGGTTAAACTTTCTGACACCTTTATGGCAATCAAATACATTAAAAATAAATAGAGATGAATATTGAGAATTATCTCTGATTGGCAGCCTCCAAAATTAAACTATGTTTCCATCCACCTATTTTTATTCACATTTTGCAATATCACATACAAAATGCATATTCAAGAGTTCCCACTTAGATATGCTTGGCGTATAAAGCAGGTTTGGCATGCTGTCCCGGGAGAGAACCCTGAGCTCGGAGATATTTGAGCCCAGGGCTCCCACCCGGTCGATAAGCATATCCGAAGATCCGAGATCAGGTAGGTCTCGAGAGCTCCCCCTTTAGAAAAGGGAGGAAAAGGAGGAGATGGAGTGGAAGGGGAGATTCTTCCAAACGAAGATAGAAACAGTAGGGAGAAAATGATCCATTTATAGTAGACTAGGATCACTCTGATTGGATTATTACTGATTACAGATGAGTGGCCAGACGTGCTCAATCATATCACGTGCTCCTCTCAAAATTAGTTTATGAAACTTCACATAGAAACACCAAAATGCGTCAACATTTGAAAAAATTAGTATAAAAACATATATGCACACAACTGAGTGGGATAAACGTTTATTCTATAAGAAAAAAATGTGCATAAACTATGATGGAAACCCATTTATCGAATAAATTCCAGCATGTGCATCAAAAAAGTTGTGTGATTCACATGTTCATTGTGTTTTGACTTTGATTTTTGAAGAGCAAGTAATTTAAGAAAAATGTCTGATTGTTTTTTTTTCTAATGCCATGTTTTTATATGTATATTTGGCAGCATTTTAGAAGGAGGTGGTGATTTTTCTCTTTGACTTATTGGATTGAAACTGTGTTTTAATCCCAAATGTTTTGTGCAATATTCCAGTTTTGCAAATAAGTATTTCGCATCTTTGAATGGAAACATAGCTATTGTTAAATCAAGTCATTTGTTGGGTTTTTGTCCTCAAAACATTAGTAGCTTGTTTCTAAGTGTCAGATGCTCAATTTCAAACATTATTTTAAAGCAATGGCAGCATAAGCATTAATAGAGGACTAATACTAACTAGACACAGAGATTAATTGTGTGAATAACCTGATTCTGTGTATCTTTCAACACTGTTCTGCAATAGCATCTCTACTGTTAGTCAATTTGTGTTTATCTGCTTCAAGAAAAGCAACTTTACCATCGTAACATGTTTTCATGAGCATGCGAGTTTGTCTTTACAGTATGTGGAAGTGATTGTATGAAATTCAATTAGATTAATCTTTATTTCTATAGCGCTTTTACAATGTAGGTTGTTTCAAAGCAACTTAACAAAGAATTTCTAGAAAATTGAAACCGCGTTAGTCCAGTTTTCAGAGTTGAAGTTGAGTTTAGTTCAGTTCAGTGTGGTTTAAATTTCACTGCTGAAAGTCCAAACACTGAAGAGCAAATCTATCGATGCTCAGCTTCACAAGTCCCAAACCAAGCAAGCCAGTGGCGACAGTGGTTTCCTCTGACCAAACTTCTTGTGCATGGAAGTGTATGCAAGTAAAGGAACATGGAAATCATAAATAATTTTGTGCTATTGTTATTCAATAAAATATTTGTTAACTTGTTTGTGGGGTTTGGTTCTTTCACAGTTGTTGACCATTAAAATAGCTTAAAGCATTTGGTGTAGGGATATGGAACTGTTATGCAGTCGACAGCTGCCTGGAACTACTTTAGTCATGCATTTTTCTTAATGTAATTTGACACCATAAAAGATTCATCAGCCATTTAGAATTAAGCCTTTAGTTGGCAGATTGTTTACAAGCTGTTTTACTGATGACTTTCCATAAGTGTGGCAAACAAGTACTCAGCAATAAAGAACTACTAGAAAAGATGAAATACGGGACAACACCTGTTTTTTTCCCCATAAGTCATAAGATTGAAAGTAGAGTGTAATTTCAGTGGAACATATACGAAATATGTCACTGTCCCAAGAAAAACAGAATGTCTGTTCCCTCTACTTTACTTACAGGTTCAGTAATGCTACAGTTTTTTATTTTCTTTGTTTCTACTTAATGCAATTTTTACAGAGTGCATCTTATAGTCAGGTGCAGTTTATTTTGCAGAAAAATATTCTATTTTATGGAATAGTATGGCTTCATTTAACTTCCATTATAACAAATAAAAGTGCACTCAGTCATTAAGTTTGTATTTGCAACCTTCCTTAGTGCAGTATGTGAAAAACAGCCTAGCAGTGAGTCTGAGAGTTGTTTCAGTAAGTTTTATTTGGTGTTGTTTATACTGCTATCTATACTGTAGGTATGGATGCAAAAGATAGTGGATTGTATCTCTGTTTTGTTCTTTTTCGCTGGTTTGCTCCAGCTACCTATTCAAAAAACTGACTTTAATAGCTCCTTATTTAGCATGCTTTCTGTTTGACTCTCTTTGTTTCATTTCCTTTTTGTTGTTTTGATTCTGATTCTGTTATGTTTTGTCAGTCGTATAAACATTGTTTTTTTTATTTTATTGCTTTTTTGTCTTATAGATGTACTTTTATGTTTCGTGAAACATCTTACCCGTCAGTAAAAAGTACTGAAGTAAACTTTTTGTTTACATTCTTAACAGTATATAAACTCGATTACATGATGTAGATGTGCGCAACCCTCTCCGGGACAAACATACACGAACATATATGAAATATGTCACTGTCCCAAGAAAAACAGAATGTCTGTTCACTCTACTATACTTACAGGTTCAGTAATGCTACAGTTTTTTATTTTCTTTGTTTCTACTTAATGCAATTTTTACAGAGTGCATCTTATAGTCAGGTGCAGTTTATTTTGCAGAAAGATATTCTATTTTATGGAATAGTATGGCTTCATTTAACTTCCATTATAACAAATAAAAGTGCACTCAGTCATTAAGTTCGTATTTGCAACCTTCCTTAGTGCAGTATGTGAAAAACAGCCTAGCAGTGAGTCTGAGAGTTGTTTCAGTAAGTTTTATTTGGTGTTGCAAATTTTATACTGCTATCTATACTGTAGGTATGGATGCAAAAGTTTCTCTGTTTTGTTCTTTTTCGCTTGTTATCTCCAACTACCTGTTCAAAAAACTTTAATAGCTCCTTATTTAGCATGCTTTCTGTTTGACTCCCTTTGTTTCATTTGCTTTGTTTTTGTTTGGATTCTGATTCGGTTTTGTTTGTCAGTAGTATAAACATTGTTTGTTGTTTTATTGCTTTTTTGTCTTATAGATCTACTTTTATGTTTTGTGAAACATCATCAGTTAAAAGTACTAAAGTAAACTTTTTGTTTTAAATGTGAACAGTATATAACAGTCGATTATATAACGTAGATGTACGCAATCCTCTCCATGCAAAGATCTTGACAAATAATGACATCAGTGACATTTGTAAAAAAGTATAATGAAATAATATGTGTAATATGTGAGCAATAACACACTTGAAGAAGCGCAATATGGCTGTATATCGGAACTGATGGGAGGCGTGCATTGGCCTCATGCCGAGTGCCTTAGTGTCCCACCAGTGACGATATACAGCCTTATCACACTGCTATGAGTGTGATATTGCGTTTATACAACAGACCGCATAATTGTGTAAATAAAAAAGAAAATCAAACACGGAGAGTTTGAAAAATCCTTTTATACGAGGAACTACTTTCTTCCACCATTCATTCACATCTGCAGCTGATGTTAGAAAAGCAGAAACCTTTGTTAATCCACAAATGTCACTTTAGAGCTAGTATTTGAATGATTCTCTTGCGTAATCTCTAAAGTGATGACAAAACAGCTGATTTTGCTGACATTTTAAGATTATAAGATTGAACGACATTAAATGCCATCAGTCTACAGAGATTTTTTCAGTATTTCTTTGTTGCAATCTGGATATGACAATAATTATTAACCCCGAAAAAAGACAAAGCAAAGCAAACACTACCAGATTACTATGGTGTAAATACAGCACTACAACATACATAAAAGAGAGAGATCGACTTAGAATGTCACTTACCTGTTTAATAATGATTTGAACAGCTGTAGTTTGAAATACGACTCATCAGACCAAATACTGTTTAGTTCTTTTTCGCTTGTTTGCTCCAACTACCTCTTCAAAAAACTGACTTTAATTGCTTCTTATTTAGCATGCTTTCTGTTTGACTCCCTTTGTTTCATTTGCTTTGTTTTTGTTTTGATTCTGATTCTGTTATGTTTTGTCAGTAGTATAAACATTGTTTGTTGTTTTATTGCTTTTTTGTCTTATAGATGCACTTTTATGTTTTGTGAAACATCATCAGTTAAAAGTACTAAAGTAAACTTTTTGTTTTAAATGTGAACAGTATATAACAGTCGATTATATAACGTAGATGTACGCAATCCTCTGCATGCAAAGATCTTGACAAATAATGACATCAGTGACATTGGTAAAAAAGTATAATGAAATAATATGTGTAATATGTGAGCAATAACACACTTGAAGAAGCGCGATATGGCTGTATATCAGAACTGATGGGAGGCGTGCATTGGCCTCATGCCGAGTGCCTTAGTGTCCCACCAGTGACGATATACAGCCTTATCACACTGCTATGAGTGTGATATTGCGTTTATACAACAGACAGCATAATTGTGTAAATAAAAAAGAAAATCAAACACGGAGAGTTTCAAAAATCCTTTTATACGAGGAACTACTTTCTTCCACCATTCATTCACATCTGCAGCTGATGTTAAAAGAGAAGAAACTGTTGTTAATTCCCAAATGTCACTTTAGAGCTAGTATTTGAATGATTCTCTAGCGTAATGTCTAAATTGATGACAAAACAGATGATTTTGCTGACATTTTAAGATTATAAGATTGAACGACATTAAATGCCATCAGTCTACAGAGATTTTCCAGTATTTCTTTGTTGCAATCTGGATATGACAATAATTATTAACCCCGAGAAAAGCCAAAGCAAAGCAAACACTATCAGATTACTATGGTGTAAATACAGCACTACAACATACATAAAAGAGAGAGATCGACTTAGAATATCACTTACCTGTTTAATAATGATTTGAACAGCTGTAGTTTGAAATACGACTCATCAGACCAAATACTGTTTCATTCTTTTTCGCTTGTTTGCTCCAACTACCGCTTCAAAAAACTGACTTTAATTGCTTCTTATTTAGCATGCTTTCTGTTTGACTCTCTTTGTTTCATTTGCTTTGTTTTTGTTTTGATTCTGATTCTGTTATGTTTTGTCAGTAGTATAAACATTGTTTGTTGCTTTTTTGTCTTATAGATGTACTTTTATGTTTCGTGAAACGTCTTTACCATTAGTTAAAAGTACTAAAGTAAACTTTTTGTTTTCATTGTGAACAGTATATACAGTCGATTACATGACGCAGATGTGCGCAACCCTCTCCGGGTCGAATCAAACAGCTTTTTTTTTACGAACAACTCTTTTTTTTTATAAGAACACTTCATTCCTTTCTTTCTTTAATTAGCACACTGTTGATTTATTTAAAGTGCTCCTAAGCTGTTTTGAACTTTGACTTTTCAAACACATTATGCTCAGAGCCACTGCGCTTTACACTATTCGCAGAGGCATTACACATCACTCCTCGCTCTTTTAAGTAGCCTAAAACCCTCGCAGGTAAGCTGTCTCAAAGTATGCCTTTACATCCAGCTGAGATGTCAGCAGCAAATTCCTGTCTTTTGAAATTCAACTCCCAGACAGAGCTAATATACTGGATGCCTTCTTATTGATTGAAGGGGGAGGGCTATTTGACTTAAGGTGGGTACAAATCCGCATGCAGGGGTGACGCCGGAGCTCCAATCAGCCTGATTGTGATGCTGCGAAGCTCCGAACGACTCTTTATACCATTCCCATCAATACCCAATGGGCTTTAATCAAGCCTCCAAGGAAGCAATCATTACTTTTTTCAAATCAAACCTATGAAATCAATAATTCTGCAGCGGTTTAGATGACAGTTGCATATCAAGCAAAGGTTAAGGCAAAGCGTGCGCAAACGAAGATCAGAAGAATTTCAAAAGCCACGCTCGTCCATTATTAGTGCTGTCATAATGGACAAAAACAGATGGGGGCATTGCAGCTGCATGTAAACAAGCGCTCTTCCTTTGTGTCTGAAAAACGTAAATCTAAAAATGTCCCGATTGCTCTCAGCAGATGTAATTGGAGCTGTTTTTCAGGCTGACAGCAACGCGAGGTGTTTGTTGTTGTTGCTGCAGTAATTTGCGTTGTATCAGCCTCGCTCTCCTAGTCTGAAAACATTAAAAACCACACCAGGCATCAGAGCTTATGGAATGGAGATTCATCCCTTTGAAAACACACGCACACACACACTCGCAGTGCATTAAAATGGAGATCATCACGCATAGTCTCCAGGACTGGAGGGACCAAATATTTGTTTTCTCTCCCCTGAAGTGCACTCTTTCACAATGGCCATATTTACAATAATCTCCACGAGTGTGACCTGCCTGCAAAGAAGCTTTTCCTTTTTTCTCAATCTTTAATTAAAGAGCTCTGTAGGCGATAAAGGTTTGGGGTTACTCTACCATAACCATGTTCATGATAACAATGCGCAGGCTTCATTTGCATTATAATTTCAGTCTGCCTTGTTCAGTGGCAGGACGCTGGTTTAAATTCATGAGGGTTTGTGATTGGCTGCTGCTCTGGGTGGACTGTGCCCAACTGTTGCGGCCACGCTGGCATGCAATTCCTGGGAATATTCACTATGGT